>NC_091287.1:128029036-128329036 GCF_032444005.1 Ranitomeya imitator
AGGGCAGCATCCAAAAAGGAAAACCACCTATGCCAAAACATGGTATCCATCCACAGACAGCTGTTTCGGGGTATTTGCCCCTCATCAGTGTGGAGTAGGAAACTGGCTATTAGGAGCAGTGCCTAGTAAACGGACTATAAACATAAGGATGAATGACCACGGGGAGATCAAAACATCCAACACTGCGAAGACACCATCACGTGGGATGGGGGCAGTGTTCTGTGTGTCTCCGCGGTGTTGGATGTTTTGATCTCCCCGAGGTCATTCATCCTTATGTTCATAGTCCTTTTACTAGGCACTGCTCCTAATAGCCAGTTTCCTACTCCACACTGATGAGGGGCAAATACCCCGAAACAGCTGTCTGTGGATGGATACCAAATGGCGCTATATAAATAAAAATTATTATTATTATTATAGGTGGTTTTCCTCATTGTCAGTAATGTTACCACCGATAGATCTTTACCGAAGTCAGAGTGCTGCAGGGTCCCAGTGTCAGATGTCAGTGTGACCCCGCAGGGATGCTGTGACCCACAGCAAAAAGCTTACCGCAGGTCAGCAGGTGCTGGCTCATAGGACTACTCCTCCCATCAGGCTTCGTCTTCTGTCACAGATAACAGTGATAACAGGTGCCGCCTGTGCTCAAGCATAAAAAACAAACATGCAAAATAATTAAATACATATTCAAATAAAAATAAGAAACACATTATACTCACCCAGCACCAAATCCCCGATGCCCATGTCTCCTATAAAGCATCAAAAATAATAAACCATCATATACTCTCCTGTCCGCCATAGTACACGTAATTCCGCGTGTCCCATGACAATCTCACATGTAGAACAGTCACATTGGGAGATGTCAAATAAATAAGGCAGCACACTATAGCACCAAAACCTGCAAACATGAAACATGAAAATTGAATTGCATTACTGCACTTGAAATATGAAAATTTGAGAAAGTTTAGCGCATAAATTGGCCAATTTTTGTGTACCTTGTAGCCACAATAAGGCATTTCTCATATACAAGGGCCTAACAATGCCTGTCTTCTCTGAGAATAAAGTCTTCATCTGAATGGGAACCTAATGTGAGTCCTCTATTTGACTAAAAATCTCTCTCTCTGTGGAGGGGGAGTGGTCCCGTTGTGATTAGAAACACCTGTGGCTAAAAGGAGGAATGCTCAGTCAGAAGGCTAATGAATGCATACTTCAAAAAACTGACCGACACATCCAAACATAGACTAAGTGTGATCAGGTGCTGAACCTACAGTCACCAACTCATATGCAGACAAATAAGGCAGCACACTGTAGCGCCAAAACCTGCAAACATGAAACATGAAAATTGAATTGCATTACTGCACTAGAAATATGAAAAATTGAGAAAGTTTAGCTAATAAATTGGCCAATTTATGTGTACCTTTATGGGATTATTATGTTCTTGAAAGACAGGGGAATAATATTGTGGTTTGTTATTTTATTTTTGTTACAGGAGATGTAGGCTTCAGTGGATTAGGCTTTCAGTGAGTATTGTTTAATTTAGATTCAATAAAGGACTGTGTCATTATTTCAATTAAAGGATTTTATTCGATGGTGTGTGTGGTAGTTTGTTAAATATCACTATGGGTTTAGAAATGGGGGCATCTTATAGATGCCTCTCCATTACTAACCTCTGGGCTTGATGTCACTTGACAATACAAAGGTGACATCAACTCCCCCAACCATTACCCCACTTGCCAACGCTACAGGGAAAGTTGAAAGAGTGAGGTTAAGCACTAGTTTTGGTGCTTAACCTCACTCAATATTTCACTACAATATTTATAGTCTAGGAGGGTGCCAATATCCATGGCCCTTTCCTAGGCTATTAATATTAGCTCGCATCTATCTGCCTAGTCTTTGCTAGTTAGATTTTATAGGGCGACCCTATGTCAATTTTTTTCTGGGGTCCCTCTGTATACTACCAGTAAAGGCTAGGCAAACAGCTGTGAGCTGATATTAATAGCCTGGGAACCTTAATGGCTATTCGCTCCTTCCCTGAATATTAACATCAGCCCTCAGCCATCGGCTTTCCCTCTGAAGGTTATGAACATTACTCGGGAGTCCACACATTTTTTTCTTTTATCTTTTTGTAAAAATTAACAGTTGCTGTTTAGTTACAGCCTGTGTATTTTCATTCTGTTAACACTCCTGCATACGCTGGTTCCAATGTGTGTTTGTGTGTTTACTTACCGTCTTAGTAATAATAATAATTTTATTTCTATAGCTCCAACATATACCGGAGCATTTTACATTTTAGAGAGGACTTGTACAGACAAAAAACATTACTGCATAACAATAATCACATAACTCAAGATACCAAGAGGAATGAGAACCCTGCTTGCAAGCTTACAATCTAAGAGGAAGTAGGGGAGACACGAAAGGTGGATGGTAACAATTTCTTTCATTGTTCTGACCAGCCATAATGAAAGAAATTGGGTGTTCATATAATGCTGCATGAACCAGTTATAAGCCGAAATATGTAAAATTTCAGACATAGAGGGCTATTAAATGAATAAAGCGCGTGAGAAAATTATATGAGGAACCTGGTTATGGTAAAAATTTTGAATGGGCAACACAGGGATAGTTAGATTAATGTGTTGAGACAGTAAGCCAGTCTGAAGAAATGTGTTTTTAGGGCACGCTTAAAACTGTGGGTCTAGGGGATTAGTCGAATTATCCTGGGTAATGTATTCCAAAAAATTGGCGCTGCATGTGAATAGTCTTGGAGACGGGAGTGGGAAGTTCGGATTATTGAGGATATTAACCTCAGGTCATTAGTAGAACCGAGGGCATGGGTAGGGTGATAGACTGAGACAAAGGAGGAGATGTAGGGTGGTGCTGAGCCATGGAGTGCTTTTTTCAAAGGGAGGAAACACCAGAAGTTCAGTTTTTGACAGGTTCAGTTTCAGATAGAGCTGACAAGCAGTGGATACCGCATCACTGCTGAGCACGAGGACACCCTATGTCCTGCTGGCTAGTCTAAGGCAATTATTGCCCCAGCCAGACCTCTAGTGCACCTCAGAGACCACTTTACGATATAGCCACGCAATCCAGCAAATATACAGTACTATATAATCACCCCATATTCATCTCCTAACTGACAAAACGTAACTGAAAAGGCCAAGTGCGGCCGAAACATTTTTGTTGCGTCCTACTATCCTACTACATTAAATCTTAATTAAGAATCTCATTACAAGTTAAGTGCCAGGTTTATTTTTCTATTAATGCACGGTGCGGGAACCTACCTTTGGTACCACTTCAAGTAGTGCATACGATATTAAGTATATAATTATCAGAAGGAGGGCATGATGTTGGAGACAGCGGTAAGACAATCACTGGTGTTTTGTAATAATGCAGGTGTGATGTCAGGAGTAGAGGTGTATAATTGGGTATCATCAGTGTGGAGATGGTACTGGAAACCAATAGGGACATTATACAAGGAGAAGAGGAGGGGACCTAGGACTGATCCTTGAGGAACCCCAACAGTAAGGGAAAGATGAGAGAAGGAGGAACAAGCAATAGATACAGTGAATGAGGATGCGTGGCTGACACCTTTTCATTACTAAACCTAGGGCTTGGTGTCAATGACAGCTACTGACCCCAAGCTCTAATTCCATTGCCCTGATGCTACTGCATCAGAATGAAAAAGATGGTGTTTAACCAAGAAATTACATGGCACACTTTTAAAAAAAATATCTTTATGTAGCTCAAAAAATCCTTCATTGCTGTACAAAAGCGCATGCAAAAAACGTATGCAAAAAACACATGCAAAAAATGCATGCAAAACCGTGGAAAAAATGCACCAAAAAATGTTGCAAAATGCACATTTTTGCTACTAAGAGATGCAGAAACCTTGCAGAAATTTCTGCAAGCAAATAAGCAACGTTTATAACATACCCCAATGCTTGAGTCACACTAGAGATATTAAAATCGGTCCAATTTTGTTCCTGCAATTGTCATGTGTTTTTCATGCACGTACAATCTGATTTTTAACACCTAGCATCCGATTTACACTCTAATGCAGCGCGATTTCTATCCGATTGCAATGCAACTTTAACATGAGCTTTTACATAGAGCAATTCTTTATGTCATTTATATATCATTTTCAAAGGAAATATTTTTCAAAATAGATAGATGATAGATAGATAGATGTTAGATAGATAGATAGATAGATAGATAGATAGATAGATAGATAGATAGATAGATAGAAAAAATTGAGCAGACAGCAGCACCTGAGCAACAGCAATAGTTGGATGGAAGGCTACACAGGTACATACCAGTCCTTATATTAGAAAAATCAAAGAAGCAGCACACCTTCATTTTAATGCAAAAAAGCTGTTTTAATAGCCCATTTGTCCCCAAAATTTCAGCTATGTGTGTGAGCCTTTTTCAAGCAGTATACAAGGTACTTGTGTACTCAGGAGAAATTTCATGACAAATTTGGGGCTAAAGCTAAATTTTTTTGGTTGAAAAATTAAAATTTTCATTTTTTCCTTCCACATTGCTTCTATTTCTATGAAACACATGAAGGGTTAATAAACTTCTAAATGTGGCATTGAGCACTATGAATGTTTTTTTGTTGTATAACTATCATATTATTTGGACTATAAGACACATTTTTTTCCCCCGGATTTGGAAACAAAAAACCTGATGTGTGAAACTAGCCTTAAGCTGCTGGTTCACAGTGGATTATGAGTTCAGGGCTCAGGGGGAAGAAGTGTCTGATAAGTGGGGAAGGAGACTGACTTCTCTGATAAGATACATTGCAATGCTGCTTCTAATCTCCTGTATTATTGATTTATGCAAAGTTTTGTTGAAAGTAAGGTTCTGTTTTAACTATATCTCACTATGGGAATTTAACAAGTTACCACACAATTAATGTATTTCAAAACCCATTTTACTCACTAATCCATTCTTTTCATGGTAGATTCCTATCACATATGCAAATAATTGCACAATGGCTTAAGTGTGCTCTACAAGTGGATGAAGCTTTGTAGTGCCCAAGATGGTCCATTTGTGCATCAAGACAATCTATACAGCCTTAAGGTACCGTCACACATAACGATATCGTTAACGATATCGTCGCTTTTTGTGATGTAGCAACGATATCGTTAACGAAATCGTTATGTGTGACAGCGACCAACGATCAGGCCCCTGCTGGGAGATCGTTGGTCCTGGACTTTATTTCGTCGCTGGATCACCCGCTGACATCGCTGAATCGGCGTGTATGACGCCGATTCAGCGATGTCTTCACTGGTAACCAGGGTAAACATCGTGTTACTAAGCGCAGGGCCTCGCTTAGTAACCCGATGTTTACCCTGATTACCATTGTAAATGTAAAAAAACAAACACTACATACTTACATTCCGGTGTCTGGTCACGTCCCTCGCCTTCAGCTTCACGCACTGACTGTGAGCGCCGGCCGGCCATAAAGCAGAGCACAGCGGTGACATCACCACTGTGCTTTACGGCCGGCGCTCAGTCAGTGCGGGAAGCTGAAGGCGAGGGACGTGACCAGACACCGGAATGTAAGTATGTAGTGTTTGTTTTTTTTACATTTACAATGGTAACCAGGGTAAACATCAGGTTACTAAGCACGGGCCTGCGCTTAGTAACCCAATGTTTACCCTGGTTACCTGGGGACTTCGGGATCATTGGTCGCTGGAGAGCTGTCTGTGTGACAGCTCTCCAGCGACCAAACAGCGACGCTGCAGCGATCGGCATCGTTGTCTAGATCGCTGCAGCGTCACTAAATGTGACGGTACCTTTACAGTATAGATCATGGCACTACCATGTTGCGAATATGCATAGCAGCTGGTATATGAACAATAAGTGCTCGAAGGATGCAGGTGAGACATACCCTAGTATTATGTGACTACATCATAGATAGTTAAAGGAAATGCAGTAGCACAGGCAAGTAGCACGCATCTAAGGACTTTATCCAATAGTCAAAATATATGGAGAGTTAGGCAGCATATCCAATGAAATGAACCTTTTATTCACCCATGAGACGTTTCAGCTCTGATAAGCTTGAGAAAAGCTCAATAAAGTTGATATGTCGCTTGGATGAATAAAAGGTTCATTTCACTGGATATGCTGCCCACTCTCGATATTATGTGACTACATCAAACTTTCAGCTTGAAATACATTTTTACATTGGATGAAACAGTGTTATTAAGTAGTTTTCTGGTTTAGCAATTTGAAATACTCTGTTGAGGAACCCCAAGTCAATAGAGGGTGATTTCCCCATACAGGATCCTCATCTTATAGCCACAACATAGAGCAAATGCTAAAGTTATCCATCACAACGGAAAATTTTGTTTATTATCACGTAATGCTTCATTTTTCATGTAGAAGAGCTGCAGGAATACTAAACACTTGCATGGGGACATATTCACACGTCATGCTACCCTAAGCACTGAGGCTGAATTTGCGTCCTTTAAGGATAACTCTGAGTTATAACATGTTTGTGTTGGTATCAGAAGTTTAGATTTGCCTAAGATTAGTTTAGAGGCACTGCATGGATAAAAGGGATAGCTAGAAGTCTCTCGAAGAGTTTAAAGGCCGCAGATTTAAACTTTCTAAATCCATCTAGTTAATATTTAACCTTTTTAATTATGATATTAAATTGTGCACAGACTTAGGCATACTCGCTCTGCAATCACAACAGATGGTTAGGGTAATAATTTCCTGATGAGAGAGGTGACAGTCCTGTCATATCATTGATTGGAACATTAATAAGATTTTTTAGTGGGATCACTAGACAATATAAAGCATACAGAATAAGCCTACTAAGCCACTGAGTATTTGATGGTACTGCCATCCCATAGAGCTGTCCAACAACTCAACAAGCTAAACATAAATAGCTGAAATGTCTTGAAACATCTAGAGGCCGCAGAAGCTACAAACAGATGAACAGTAAAGGCGCTGGGTGTCGGACCCCCATCAATCAGATATTCATTTGATGACCATCATTATATAAACCCTAGACAACCCTTTTAAAGATACTAGATAAAGTCTCATGATGCTTGAAAACCAATTTCAATATCTTACTGTAGCATAAAATTACAGAAGCACTATCAGTAGGCTATTGTGTGAAAATAAATACCAGTAGATTATTATTATTATTGTTATTATACATTTTTATAGCGCCATTTATTCCATGGCGCTTTACATGTGAATACGGGGCAAATATAGACAAATACATTAAACATGAGCAGATAACAAGGCACACGAGTACATAAGGAGGGAGGACCCTGCCCGCGAGGGCTCACAGTCTGCAGGGGGTGGGTGAGGATACACTAGGAGAGGGAAGAGCTGGCTGTACGGCTGTTCAGTAGGTTGAGGATCACTGCAGGCTGTAGGCTTGTCGGAAGAGATGAGTCTTCAGGTTCTTTTTGAAGGTTTCTATGGTAGGCGCAAGTCTGATGTGTTGGGGTAGAGAGTTCCAGAGTATGGGGGAAGCACGGGAGAAGTCTTGGATGCGGTTATGGGAAGAAGAGATGAGAGGGGAGTAGAGAAGGAGGTCTTGGGAGGATCGGAGGTCGCGTGTAGGTAGGTACCGGGAGACCATGTCACAGATGTATGGAGGAGACAGGTTGTGGATGGCTTTGTATGTCAGTGTGAGGGTTTTGAACTGGAGTCTCTGGGCGATAGGAAGCCAGTGAAGGGCTTGACACAGGGGAGAGGCTGGGGAATAGCGGGGGGACAGGTGGATTAGTCGGGCAGCAGAGTGTAGGATGGATTGGAGTGGTGCCAGAGTGCTAGAGGGGAGTCCAGAGAGTAGGAGGTTGCAGTAGTCGAGGCGGGAGATGATAAGGGCATGCACTAGCGTTTTTGCAGTGTTGCGGTCAAGGAAAGCACGGATCCGGGAAATATTTTTGAGTTTGAGATGACAGGAGGAGGCAAGGGCTTGGATATGTGGCTTGAAAGAGAGGGCAGAGTCGAGGATCACCCCGAGGCACCGGGCGTGTGGGACTGGGGATAGTGAGCAGCCATTGACATTGATGGATAGGTCTGGTGGAGGGGTAGAGTGAGATGGGGGAAAGATGATGAATTCTGTTTTGTCCATGTTCAGTTGTAGAAAGCGAGCAGAAAAGAAGGCTGAAATGGCAGACAGACAGTGCGGGATTTTGGTAAGCAAGGAGGAGAGGTCAGGTCCGGAGAGGTAGATCTGCGTGTCGTCAGCATAGAGATGGTACTGCATACCGTGGGATTCTATGAGCTGTCCCAGGCCGAAAGTGTAGATGGAGAAGAGTAGGGGTCCTAGAACAGAGCCTTGAGGAACACCGACTGACAAGGGGCGAAGTGAGGAGGTGGTGTGGGGGAGGGAGACACTGAATGTTCGGTCTGTCAGATATGACGAGATCCAGGAAAGGGCCAAGTCTGTGATGCCAAGGGATGAGAGGATTTGTAGCAAAAGGGAGTGGTCTACAGTGTCAAAGGCAGAAGACAAGTCCAGGAGAAGGAGGACAGAGTAGTGTCGCTTGCTCCTGGCAGTTAGTAGGTCATTGGTGACTTTAGTTAGGGCAGTTTCAGCTGAGTGATGGGAACGGAAGCCTGATTGTAACCGATCAAAGAGGGAGCAGGAGGAGAAGTGGGAGGACAGTTGAAGATGGACGTGTTGCTCCAGCAATTTGGAGGCATAAGGGAGAAGAGATATCGGGCGATAGCTAGACACAGAGGATGGGTCGAGGGAGGGCTTTTTGAGGATGGGTGTGATCTTGGCATGCTTGAAGGATGAGGGAAAGACACCTGTTGTGAGTGAGAGGTTGAAGAGGTGCGTTAGGGTTGGGATGAAGACCGTGGAAAGGTTAGGGATGAGGTGGGATGGGAGCGGGTCAAGCGTGCAGGTGGTGAGGTGTGATCTTGACAGGAGGGTGGAGAGCTGATCTTCTGTCATGGTGGAGAAGCTGGTTTTGGAGGAGCAGGGTTGAGGAGCTAAGAGGGGCAGTGGGCGCTGTGGGCCAAAGCTTTCTCTGATCGTATCGATCTTCTGTTTAAAGAAAGAGGCGAAGTCATCAGCAGAAATGAGGGGGGAGGGAGGAGGTGCGGGGGGACGGAGTAGAGAATTGAAAGTGTTGAAAAGCTGTTTAGGGTTGTGGGACAGGGAGGATATGAGGGATGAGAAGTAAGTTTGTTTTGCGGCAGTGAGCGCAGACTTGAAGATTATCCATAACGCCTGCTGCCTATAGCTACAAATTTCATTATTCCTCTCACAAACTGCACCTATTTTCTTTGCAGTACATAATCAGTTTCTTCTCTGTTCGGCACTCTACCTCTACGTGCGAATACACGGGACATATCTACTGGCACCACGTTTATTCCAGATGCACGTACTCTCTAGACCCCATCGGCAGGGCCGTATTTGGCCTTCATGCTGCCCTAGGCACTTTTCGTGCTCACACCCCTTACTGACGTCACACCCTGAGTCTGTGCACACGACATCTATATAAGGCAGATCTACTGTGTAAAAAACTTTAAAAAGCACTAATTAAACACTAAAAGAATGACCGTGGATCAATAGTGTCTCAGAAAAAATGCGGCAGCACCCACCAATCCTGCAGTGATATGAATCCTTTATGCAAGCATGATAAACATGATCTTCACGGCTCGGGGGTGTGCAAGTGATGCAGGGGTGAGCAGGGATTAACGATGGCTGTTTTGCGCTGGATATGGCGCTTCTACAGGTCAGTGGTTGCTGGGAAGTGACGCTGGAAGAAGTAGGCGAATGCAAACAAACTCCTCCCACCCCACGTCCCAACATCCACTGTCAAAGTACATCAAGTGTGTGTGCTAAAAACATTTAAAACAGAGCCGGTTCCCTGTAGGGCCGATGGGAGGTTCAGCAGAGTCTATTAAATCATAGTAAGGTGCATATGAGATGTTAAAAGTAATAACATATTAATTACCAAAGATGGCAGAGAGGATCCTGGTGTCCACCACACCCGACGCGCGTTTTGGAATGAAATGCTTCGTCCAGGGGTGACTCTGCTGGACCTCCCATCGGCCCTACATGGGTATATTTCTTTCCTGATGTATGTTTTAATAACTTTATTGTACATACTCAGGCTTTCCATATGGGGGTGCCTTGCTTTATGAGATAGGGTTTTTATGTCATATATAGCACTGTGCTGAATTAATTAACATTCATTACCTGGTGTATACATTTGTATTTGGATTAGTGATATGTGAATAGCTTCCAGGCGTGTCCACTTTCTTTTTTTCCTGTATACTGTGATCCTCATCTGTAATTTATATTGATTTTTATGACCTTTTTGGTCTTATTTTACTGTGGTTTGAAAATAAAAATATCTTTTATCCTTATTTGCTCTTGTGTGGAGCCTTTTTGTAGGTGCTTATATATTTAATGGCTACCATTTAGGATACATATATATACCATATTTACTCGAGTATAAGCCGAGATTTTCAGCCCATTTTTTATTTTTCATACCCGGGGGTCGGCAGGGGAGGGGGAGCGGGGGCTGTCTAGTTATACTTACCTACTCCCGGCGCGGTCCCTGCAGTCCCTGCTTCTTCCACTGCTGCATCTTCTTCCTGTATTAAATGGTCACATGGTACTGCGCATTACAGTCATGAATATGCGGCTCCCACTCCCATAGAGGTGGAGCGCATATTCATTACTGTAATGATCGGTAACTGTGATTGCTCAGTTCAGGAAGAAGATGCAGCGGTGGAAGAAGCCGGGACTGCAGGGACCGCGCCAGGAGCAGGTAAGTATACGGGGAGGGGAGCGCTGCGCGATATTTACCTGCTCCTCGCTCCAGTGCGGCTCCGTCTCCAGCGTCCTCTGGCTGTGACTCTCAGGTTAGAGGGCGCAGTGACGTAGTCAGTGCGCGCCCTCTGCTGAGCGTCAGTGCTGGAGATGGAGCCGCACGAGGAGCAGGTAAATATTGAAAGCGCCGGCGTCCTGAGCGAAGAAAGGTGAGTATGTGAATTTTTTTTATTGCAGCAGCAGCATTATATATGGCACAGCTTTATATGGCGTATCTATGGGGCCATAATGAATGGTGCAGAGCATTATATGTGGGGCACAGCTTTATATGGAGCATCTATGGGGCCATAATGAACGGTGCAGAGCATTATATATGGCACAGCTTTATATGGAGCATCTATGGGGCCATAATGAACGGGGCAGAGCATTATATATGGCACAGCTTTATATGGAGCATCTATGGGGCCATAATGAACAGTGCAGAGCATTATATATGGGGCACAGCTTTATATGGAGCATCTATGGGGCCATAATGAACAGGGCAGAGCATTATATATGGCACAGCTTTCTATGGAGCATCTATGGGGCTATAATGAACAGTGCAGAGCATTATATGTGGCACAGCTTTATATGGAGCATCTATGGGGCAATAATGAACAGTATGGAGCATTATATGTGGCACAGCTTTATATGGGGCCATAATGAATGGTGCAGAGCATTATATGTGGCACAGCTTTATATGGAGCATCTATGGGGCAATAATGAACAGTATGGAGCATTATATGTGGCACAGCTTTATATGGGGCCACAATGAACGGTGCAGAGCATTATATGTGGCACAGCTTTATATGGAGCATCTATGGGGCAATAATGAACAACATGGAGCATTATATGTGGCACAGCTTTATATGGAGCATCTATGGGGCAATAATGAACAGTATGCAGCATTATATGTGGCACGGCATTATATGTGGCACAGCTTTATATGGAGCATCTTATGGGGCAATAATGAATGGTATGGAGCATCTATTTATATTTTTGAAATTCACCGGTAGCTGCTGCATTTCCACCCTAGGTTGCATTTCCACCCTAGGCTTATACTCTGAGTCAATAAGTTTTCCCAGTTTTTTGTGGCAAAATTAGGGAGGTCGGCTTATACTCAGGTCGGCTTATACTCGAGTATATACGGTAGGTGTTTTGGTATTTATTTCACACAATAGCCTACTGATAGTGCTTCTGTAATTTTATGCTACAGTAAGACATTGAAATTGTTTTTCAAGTGCCATACTTTATCTAGTATCTTGAACAGTGTTATTTTTTGACAACAGGTGGTTATTGTCTTCCTATCAGACGAATAAGCCATCCTTACCTTGACAAGCCAGAGATGGTATGTCACTCTCCACAAGGAGAAACGTTGCCCCTTAGACCCCAGTTAGAGCCTCTCACCTAGTCAAATTAGTTCTCATGCTTCGCACTGACGAGGGCCAACAGCCCGAAACACCGTGTCTGCGAATTGAGATATTGATTTGGCTTTTATCTTAAGTCATATTGCACGACTCGTTAAAGGGTTGATTGTGACTTGTAGGATCGCTACTTCCAACAGGTGGCGCTATAGAGTTTAAGTCCTCTTTTTCTCAAAAGAGGCAATTTACATATAAGACTGCTGAAAGCCAATACCTCACATACTAAGTATAGCGCCAGTAGATCTTTAATATTTTAATTAACCCTTTTAAAGACTTTACTATTAATATTAAAATAGAGATGTTAATATTATTATCTTATGCTGTCCTATCTAATAATTAATGTAGAGACTTTTGCATGACATAACATTTTGAATACGGTATGTACCAGCAAATATTTAAAATGGAAATTTTCACCGTATTGCACTGAACATATGCTGCAAATACAATAAATACACAGCACACGCAGTGGGAACATATTCAAAAGACTTTTTAGTACTTTTTAGTACTACATCGACCTGCAGAGGATTTAGTTTGAGTCGAATTTCCGGAAATTTGCGGATCCATTCGAATTTGAACACTTTGATATTTGATTCGCAAAGAAAAGAGCTGCCCTTAACCGAGTTTTCACACTGGTAAAGGTACCTTCACACTGAACGATATCGCTAGCGATCCGTGACGTTGCAGCGTCCTGGCTAGCGATATCGTTGAGTTTGACAGGCAGCAGCGATCAGGATCCTGCTGTGCCATCTTTGGTCGGCGCAGAAAGTCCAGAACTTTATTTCGTCGCTGGACTCCCGCAGACATCGCTGAATCGGCGTGTGTGACGCCGATTCAGCGATGTCTTCACTGGTAACCAGGGTAAAAATCGGGTTACTAAGCGCAGGGCCGCGCTTAGTAACCCGATGTTTACCCTGGTTACCAGCGTAAACGTAAAAAAAAACAAACACTACATACTTACATTCCAGTGTCTGTCCCCCGGCGCTGTGCTTCTCTGCACTGTGTAAGCGCCGGCCGGAAAGCAGAGCACAGTGGTGACGTCCGGGGGACAGACACCGGAATGCAAGTATGTAGTGTTTTTCTTTTTTTACGTTTACGCTGGTAACCAGGGTAAACATTGGGTTACTAAGCGCGGCCCTGCGCTTAGTAACCCGATGTTTACCCTGGTTACCAAGGGACTTCACATAGTTGGTCGCTGGAGAGCTGTCTGTGTGACAGCTCTCCAGCGACCACACAGCAACGCTGCAGCGATCGGGATCGTTGTCTAGATCGCTGCAGCATTGCTAAATGTGACGGTACCTTAACCCCTTTACCCCCAAGGGTGGTTTGCACGTTAATGACCGGGCCAATTTTTACAATTCTGACCACTGTCCCTTTATGAGGTTATAACTCTGGAACGCTTCAACGGATCCCAGTGAATCTGACAATGTTTTCTCGTAACATATTGTACTTCATGACAATGGTAAAAATTCTTTGATAGTACCTGCGTTTCATTGTGAAAAAAACAGAAATTTGGCAAAAATTATGAAAATTTCGCAATTTTCCAACTTTGAATTTTTATGCAATTAAATCACAGAGATATGTCACACAAAATACTTAATAAGTAACATTTCCCACATGTCTACTTTACATCAGCACAATTTTGGAACCAAAATTTTTTTTTGTTAGGGAGTTATAAGGGTGAAAAGTTGACCAGCAATTTCTCATTTTTACAACACCATTTTTTTTAGGGACCACATCTCATTTGAAGTCATTTTGAGGGGTCTATATGATAGAAAATACCCAAGTGTGACACCATTCTAAAAACTACACCCCTCAAGGTACTCAAAACCACATTCAAGAAGTTTATTAACCCTTCTGGTGCTTCACAGGAATTTTTTGAATGTTTAAATAAAAATGAACATTTAACTTTTTTTCACAAAAAATTTAATTCAGTTCCAATTTGTTTTATTTTACCAAGGGTAACAGGAGAAAATGGACCCCAAACATTGTTGTACAATTTGTCCTGAGTACGCCAATACCCCACATGTGGGGGTAAACCACTGTTTGGGCGCATGGCACAGCTCGGAAGCGAAGGATCGCCATTTGACTTTTCAATGCAAAATTGACTGGAATTGAGATAGGAAGCCATGTTTCGTTTGGAGAGCCCCTGATGTGCCTAAACATTGAAACCCCCCACAAGTGACACTATTTTGGAAAGTAGACCCCCTAAGGAACTTATCTAGAGGTGTGGTGAGCACTTTGACCCACCAAGTGCTTCACAGAAATTTATAATGCAGAACCGTAAAAATAAAAAATCATATTTTTTCACAAAAATTATCTTTTTGCCCGCAATTTTTTATTTTTCCAAGGGTAAGAGAAGAAATTGGACCCCAAAAGTTGTTTTACAATTTGTCCTGAGTACGCTGATACCCCATATGTGGGGGTAAACCACTGTTTGGGTGGATGGGAGAGCTCGGAAGGGAAGGAGCGCCGTTTGACTTTTCAATGCAAAATTGACAGGATTTGAGATGGGACGCCATGTTGCGTTTGGAGAGCCACTGATGTGCCTAAACATTGAAACCCCCCACAAGTGACACCATTTTGGAAAGTAGACCCCCTAAGGAACTTATCTAGAGGTGTGGTGAGCACTTTGACCCACCAAGTGCTTCACAGAAGTTTATAATGCAGAACCGTAAAAATAAAAATCATATTTTTTCACAAAAATTATCTTTTTGCCCCCAATTTTTTATTTTCCCAAGGGTAAGAGAAGAAATTGGACCCCAAAAGTTGTTGTGCAATTTGTCCTGAGTACGCTGATACCCCATATGTGGGGGTAACCCCTGTTTGGGCGGATGGGAGAGCTCGGAAAGGAAGGAGCGCCGTTTGACTTTTCAATGCAAAATTGACAGGAATTGAGATGAGACGCCATGTTGCGTTTGCAGAGCCCCTAATGTACCTAAATAGTAGAAACCCCTCACAAGTGACACCATTTTGGAAAGTAGACCCCCTAAGGAACTTATCTAGATGTGTGGTGAGCGCTTTGACGCACCAAGGGCTTCATAGAAGTTTATAATGGAGAGCCGTAAAAACAAAACAAAAATTTTTTCCCACAAAAATTATTATTTAGCCCCCAGTTTTGTATTTTCCCGAGGGTAACAGGAGAAATTGGACCCCAAAATTTGTTGTCCAATTTGTCCTGAGTGCGCTGATACCCCATATGTGGGGGGAAACCACTGTTTGGGCGCATGGCACAGCTCGGAAGCGAAGGATCGCCATTTGACTTTTCAATGCAAAATTGACTGGAATTGAGATAGGACGCCATGTTTTGTTTGGAGAGCCCCTGATGTGCCTAAACATTGAAACCCCCCACAAGTGACACTATTTTGGAAAGTAGACCCCCTAAGGAACTTATCTAGAGGTGTGGTGAGCACTTTGACCCACCAAGTGCTTCACAGAAGTTTATAATGCAGAACCGTAAAAATAAAAATCATATTTTTTCACAAAAATTATCTTTTTGCCCCCAATTTTTTATTTTCCCAAGGGTAAGAGAAGAAATTGGACCCCAAAAGTTGTTGTGCAATTTGTCCTGAGTACGCTGATACCCCATATGTGGGGGTAACCCCTGTTTGGGCGGATGGGAGAGCTCGGAAAGGAAGGAGCGCCGTTTGACTTTTCAATGCAAAATTGACAGGAATTGAGATGAGACGCCATGTTGCGTTTGCAGAGCCCCTAATGTACCTAAATAGTAGAAACCCCTCACAAGTGACACCATTTTGGAAAGTAGACCCCCTAAGGAACTTATCTAGATGTGTGGTGAGCGCTTTGACGCACCAAGGGCTTCACAGAAGTTTATAATGGAGAGCCGTAAAAATAAAGCAAAAATTTTTTCCCACAAAAATTATTTTTTAGCCCCCAGTTTTGTATTTTCCCGAGGGTAACAGGAGAAATTGGACCCCAAAATTTGTTGTCCAATTTGTCCTGAGTGCGCTGATACCCCATATGTGGGGGGGAACCACTGTTTGGGCGCATGAGAGGGCTCGGAAGGGAAGGAGCTCCATTTGGAATGCAGACTTAGATGGAATGGTCTGTAGGTGTCACATTGCATTTGCAGAGCCCCTAATGTACCTAAACAGTAGAAACCCCCCACAAGTGACACCATTTTGGAAACTAGACCCCCTAAGGAACTCATCTAGATGTGTTGTGAGAGCTTTTAACCCCCAAGTGTTTCACTACAGTTTGTAACGCAGAGCCATGAAAATTAAAAAAAAAATCTTTCCCCCAAAAATTATTTTTTAGCCCCCAGTTTTGTATTTTCCTGAGGGTAAGAGGAGAAATTCGACCCCAAAAGTTGTTGTCCAATTTGTCCTGAGTACGCTGATACCCCATATGTTGGGGGGAACCACCGTTTGGGCGCATGGGAGGGCTCGGAAGGGAAGGAGTGCCATTTGGAATGCAGACTTAGATGGAATGGTCTGCAGGCATCACATTGCGTTTGCAGAGCCCCTAATGTACCTAAACAGTAGAAACCCCCCACAAGTGACCCCATATTGGAAACTAGACCCCCCAGGGAACTTATCTAGATGTGTTGTGAGAACTTTGAACCCCCAAGTGTTTCACTACAGTTTATAACGCTGAGCCGTAAAAATAAAAAATCTTTTTTTTCCCACAAAAATTATATTTTAGCCCCCAGTTTTGTATTTTCCCAAGGGTAACAGGAGAAATTGGACCCCACCAGTTGTTGTCCTATTTTTCCTGAGTACGCTGATACCCCATATGTTGGGGTAAACCCCTGTTTGGGCACACGGGAGAGCTCGGAAGGGAAGAAGCACTGTTTTACTTTTTCAACGCAGAATTGGCTGGAATTGAGATCGGACGCCATGTCGCGTTTGGAGAGCCCCTGATGTGCCTAAACAGTGGAAACCCCCCAATTATAACTTAAACCCTAATCCAAATACACCCCTAACCCTAATTCCAACGGTAACCCTAACCACACCTCTAACCCTGACACACCCCTAACCCTAATCCCAACCCTATTCCAAACTGTAAATGTAATCTAAACCCTAACTGTAACTTTAGCCCCAACCCAAACTGTAGCCCTAGCCCTAACCCTAACCCTAGCCCTAACCCTAACCCTAGCCCTAACCCCAACCCTAACCCTAGCCCTAACCCTAGCCCTAACCCTAGCCCTAACCCTAGCCCTAACCCTAGCCCTAGCCCTTACCCTAACCCTAGCCCTAACCCTAGCCCTAACCCTAGCCTTAGCCTTAACCCTAGCCCTAGCCCTAACCCTAACCCTAGCCCTAACCCTAGACCTAATGGGAAAATGGAAATAAATACATTTTTTTAATTTTTCCCTAACTAAGGGGGTGATGAAGGGGGGTTTGATTTACTTTTATAGTGGGCTTTTTAGCGGATTTTTATGATTGGCAGCCGTCACACACTGAAAGACGCTTTTTATTGCAAAAAATATTTTTTGCATTACCACATTTTGAGAGCTATAATTTTTCCATATTTTGGTCCACAGAGTCATGTGAGGTGTTGTTTTTTGCGGGACGAGTTGACGTTTTTATTGGTAACATTTTTGGGCACGTGACATTTTTTGATCGCTTTTTATTCCGATTTTTGTGAGGCAGAATGACCAAAAACCAGCTATTCATGAATTTCTTTTGGGGGAGGCGTTTATACCGTTCCGCGTTTGGTAAAATTGATAAAGCAGTTTTATTCTTCGGGTCAGTACAATTACAGCGACACCTCATTTATATCATTTTTTTATGTTTTGGCGCTTTTATACGATAAAAACTATTTTATAGAAAAATAATTATTTTTGCATCGCTTTATTCTCAGGACTATAACTTTTTTATTTTTTTGCTGATGATGCTGTATGGCAGCTCGTTTTTTGCGGAACAAGATGATGTTTTCAGCGGTACCATGGTTATTTATATCTGTCTTTTTGATCGCGTGTTATTCCACTTTTTGTTTGGCGGTATGATAATAAAGCGTTGTTTTTTGCCTCGTTTTTTTTTTTTTTTCTTACGGTGTTTACTGAAGGGGTTAACTAGTGGACCAGTTTTATAGGTCGGGCCATTACGGACACGGCGATACTAAATATATGTACTTTTATTGTTTTTTTTTAATTTATTTAGATAAAGAAATGTATTTATGGGAATAATATTTTATTTTTTTTCATTATTTAGGAATATTTTTTTAAATTTTTTTTTACACATTTGGAAAATTTTTTTTTTACTTTTTTACTTTGTCCCAGGGGGGGACATCACAGATCGGTGATCTGACAGTGTGCACAGCACTCTGTCAGATCACCGATCTGAGAGCAGTGCAGACTGCTTCACAGTGCCTGCTCTGAGCAGGCTCTGTGAAGCCACCTCCCTCCCTGCAGGACCCGGATCCACGGCCATCTTGGATCCGGGTCTGGAGCAGGCAGGGAGGGAGGTAAGACCCTCGCAGCAACACGATCACATCGCGTTGCTGCGGGGGGCTCAGGGAAGCCCGCAGGGAGCCCCCTCCCTGCGCGATGCTTCCCTGTACCGCCGGCACATCGCGATCATCTTTGATCGCGGTGTGCCAGAGGTTAATGTGCCGGGGGCGGTCCGTGACCGCTCCTGGCACATAGTGCCGGATGTCAGCTGCGATAGGCAGCTGACACCCAGCCGCGATCGGCCGCGCTCCGCCCGTGAGCGCCGCCGATCGCGCTGGATGTACTATCCCGTCCGTGGTCATAGGGGCCCACCCCACCTCGACGGGATAGTACGTCCGATGTCAGAAAGGGGTTAAGACACCAGAGAACAGGATTGTTTGGTCAAGTGAGTTTCCCCATAGTTCCCATTATATCTCTCTTTCTCTCTCCAATTATATAAGTTGTTTTTCAAATGAAGGTCACCTTTGGCATTAGGGAATAAAGTAGTCACCATTTAGTGCTTAAAACAGGCCTTCGTGGTAACTGTATACTATATATCTCTACATGCTTTAATGTACGCAGAGGTCATGTTCATTTTCCATAAATTCTGCTATTGTCTTGGTATCTTCTCCAGTTACAGGCCCGATTTCTATTTCAGAAACTCTATGCATAGTATACATTACAGGAGTAGTAACACATTAGAAGAATAACAATTGCTATATTATTAGTAATGGGCATCGAAAATACTGCATGAACATTGTCAGAAACAATAGGTTGAAGTCTATACATGATATATTTTTAACATGTCAGTTTTAAATTCAGCCGCTCACATAGTTTAAAGATATCTGTCGACTATGTGTTTAATGGAAAATGAGGACTTAGAATCAATTGTCGGGCCATAATTCCTGTCTCTTTGAATTATGGATTGGTGAGTAAAGGTCTGAAAAGGAAAGTACAAGCACAATGAATTATGCATAGAGACCAACTCAGACACCTTGAAATTCTATTCATTGAATGTATCAAGTTTTATAAGATTGCATGTTTTTTATATTAACAGAAACCAGGTCATTGTTCAGTGTTTTATGAATGCGATTCCATTGGAAAAATATTGTTATCTGTTTCAAAAATGTATTTTTTTTCCAGTAGATGGGTAAACTCTAATACAGCCAGGAAAGATTATTGCTCAGTATAATGCAGCTGTGTTACTTTGGCTTTATAGATGCCTTCACTTTTTATGATATTTCTAAATATCAACTAAAAATTAGCACATTGCTTTCAATTGTTTTAATCCTAGATCATTTTTGTTCTGTTTTACTATTTTTTAACTACTATAGCATACTGTCATGCTTGGTGTAGCAGTCACGTTGATGGCAGCAAAAAATATATAGACATGGTGCTCTTTATTGCAAAGATCCTAAAAAGATCTCTGTCACCACTCACCAGGCCTTTGCTACCAGACCAGAGAGCAGTAGGGAAAGAGACCCTGAGTCCAGGGATGTGTTTTTTTTATTGATTTGCTTGTCACATTTTTTAATTTAATCCTTCTTTTATCTGCTACATCTCTAGCGGTTCTCTAAATGTTGAGCTCTTTATAACTCCACCCCCACCACTGATTGTGTACACTACGCATAGGCAGAAAGCTGTCAATCAGTGACGGGGCAGAGTTATGCAGAGCTCATGAATGTGGAGCCTTATAAGGCAGCAGTTTTGCTATTCATCTAGTAATAATCTTCTGCTGATAGAACAGTGACTTTGTTAAAACTACAGCAAGTAGAGCAGTAAGTGACATATTCCTACATTGCACTGCACTTAGATTAGTGGCAAAAACCTGCTGACAGATTCCCTGTAAACTGGTTTGGAGTAGGAAAAGTCATAGCTAATAGGAAATGTGGTCTGAGGAAGGCACTGGTTACTCCACGACAAGCTCCCTTCTGGATATCTCTCTCTCTCTAGCACATCTTTCTGCTTCCTTCCCCTCTGTCTCTCTGACAGGAACTGTCTAACTTTCCCTCCCAAACTACCATATAACTGGGAATTCACCTAGTAAATAGGATCAAAAGCTCCCCCCTGGTGGCCTGGAGTGTGAATGTGTTGCATGCTTTTGTTTACCTGGTGACAGTTATCCCTTCTTGCCTCCAAACGCAACATCACTCTCCCCGTGAGGAAAGCAATGGTACTGTAATGACCAGGACCCTGGGGCGTCACATGTATAACACTTGTTGTACTAGTTGTATTGAGGTTTATTATAAACTGCAAAAAGTTTGTACATTTTGCTGATAAACTTAATTTGAAATGGGTGTGAATAATTGTAATTACAACTGTAACTGTAGATCATTGATATATAACTAACACGTAAATACTGTACATGTGAGTGTTAGATATCAGTTTATAATTGCCCCAAATGTTTAATGGGGGAATGAATCACTAGTTGTGTTACCCTACCCTATCTGAGAGCAGCATGATGTAGAGGCAGAGACACTGATTTCAGCAATGTGTCTCTTACTGGGCTGTTTGCTTGCATTTTGATACAATCACTGTTTTCTCTGCTGCAGATATAGCAGTTCTCTGAATGTTGAACTCTGTTTAACCCCGCCCACACTTCTGAATGGCAGGTTTCTGCCCATGGACAGTGTATACAAAAACTGACATTCACTGGTGTGGACAGGGTTGTACAGAGCTCATGAATATGCATTACTATATAGCAGAACATTTACTAGTCCTCTTGCGATAATCTTCTTGATATTGATTTCATAAAAACTGCAGTAAGCAGCTCAGTAAGTGGCACACCGCTGGAATCAAGGTATCTGTTTTTACATTAGGCTGCTCTAAAATTAGGTGTTAAAAACCTGGTGGCAGATGTCTTTTCAACCCTTTCATTTCCTCACACAATAGATCAAAACTGGGCTCTGGCAGTTGAAGCAGTATGATTTTCTATTATATCATCTTAACCCTGCTGTTGTCTTCGGTCTGGGGAGACCGATTTTGAACTTTGGTATTTTTTGGGGTGTTCAAGATGCGGTTCTGAAACTTGTG
The DNA here is from genome assembly GCF_032444005.1 of Ranitomeya imitator. Taxonomy (NCBI): domain Eukaryota; kingdom Metazoa; phylum Chordata; class Amphibia; order Anura; family Dendrobatidae; genus Ranitomeya; species Ranitomeya imitator. Next base: position 128,050,689 of record NC_091287.1, read on the forward strand.
GATGATTGACTTAAATGAGGATGGATCTGAGGTCAACACTGGAACCAAAACACCAAGACTCGAGCAGCAGCAGGTAGGTGATGATGGACCCAGTTAGTTTATTAATGTAGGCATTTTTCATAGTTTGGGTCCCTCTTTCCTGAAAGCAAATAACCTATGTAGCATTTGATTGTGTATATTTCTTTGTACAGGCACAATATACTGACATACTGTGTAATTACGAAAAGTCTCTTTATGGAATTAAAAAAAGCAATAAACTAATATAAACTAAAGTGAAATTGAAGAGTTGCACAAATACTTCTAAAACTAATTACATGTCATTAACTTCATTTTATTTTGTGAAGGTTAAATTGTAGCACATTTTATTATGTGTGTGATTAAACTTTATTATTAAAATGAGAGACTTAATGTCATAGAATGTAATAATCTATCTAAAGATTACCTTCATCAGGACCGTTTAAGTCTTTTATAGGCGTGAGCCATGTTCTGCTATTGTTGGAAAGCAGGAAGGCAGAATGATTTCTTTGTCAGGGCTTTAAAAGGCCTAAGGTCTTTGAAATTATTATGTTAAATTTAGTATTCGAATTTGTCTTATTTAAAATTTTACCTCAGAATCAAAATAGTCAAGAAACAATTGAAAAGAAGAAAAACGGATTTGGCTTAATGAGGTAATATGGGTCTGACACAGAATGAAGCTCACAAAGCTGCTGTGCTATTCATGTTTTTCTTTTCTCAAATGTCTAGGTTTACTTGAGAGCCCTATAAAATGCTCCTTCTTACATTATATGCAAGTGGACTTTTTGTCATTGGGCTCTGTACACTTTGTTATTTCACCTAATTTCCCACTCTTAAAGTGATATTAAAGGTGACTGATGAGTGCATTTCTATGCTACAAACTGTACAGTTAGGGCCAGAAATATTTGGACAGTGACACAATTTTCGCGAGTTGGGCTCTGCATGCCACCACATTGGATTTGAAATGAAACCTCTACAACAGAATTCAAGTGCAGATTGTAACGTTTAATTTGAAGGGTTGAACAAAAATATCTGATAGAAAATGTAGGAATTGTACACATTTCTTTACAAACACTCCACATTTTAGGAGGTCAAAAGTAATTGGACAAATAAACATAACCCAAACAAAATATTTTTATTTTCAATATTTTGTTGCAAATCCTTTGGAGGCAATCACTGCCTTAAGTCTGGAACCCATGGACATCACCAAACGCTGGGTTTCCTCCTTCTTAATGCTTTGCCAGGCCTTTACAGCCGCAGCCTTCAGGTCTTGCTTGTTTGTGGGTCTTTCCGTCTTAAGTCTGGATTTGAGCAAGTGAAATGCATGCTCAATTGGGTTTAGATCTGGAGATTGACTTGGCCATTGCAGAATGTTTCACTTTTTGGCACTCATGAACTCCTGGGTAGCTTTGGCTGTATGCTTGGGGTCATTGTCCATCTGTACTATGAAGCGCCGTCCAATCAACTTTGCAGCATTTGGCTGAATCTGGGCTGAAAGTATATCCCGGTACACTTCAGAATTCATCCGGCTACTCTTGTCTGCTCTTATGTCATCAATAAACACAAGTGACCCAGTGCCATTGAAAGCCATGCATGCCCATGCCATCACGTTGCCTCCACCATGTTTTACAGAGGATGTGGTGTGCCTTGGATCATGTGCCATTCCCTTTCTTCTCCAAACCTTTTTCTTCCCATCATTCTGGTACAGATTGATCTTTGTCTCATCTGTCCATAGAATACTTTTCCAGAACTGAGCTGGCTTCTTGAGGTGTTTTTCTGCAAATTTAACTCTGGCCTGTCTATTTTTGGTATTGATGAATGGTTTGCATCTAGATGTGAACCCTTTGTATTTACTGTCATGGAGTCTTCTCTTTACTGTTGACTTAGAGACAGATACACCTACTTCACTGAGAGTGTTCTGGACTTCAGTTGATGTTGTGAACGGGTTCTTCTTCACCAAATTAAGTATGCGGCGATCATCCACCACTGTTGTCATCCGTGGACCTCCCAGGCCTTTTTGAGTTCCCAAGCTCACCAGTCAATTCCTTTTTTCTCAGAATGTACCCAACTGTTGATTTTGCTACTCCAAGCATGTCTGCTATCTCTCTGATGGATTTTTTCTTTTTTTCAGCCTCAGGATGTTCTGCTTCTCCTCAATTGAGAGTTCCTTTGACCGCATGTTGTCTGCTCACAGCAACAGCTTCCAAATGCAAAACCACACACCTGGAATCCACCCCTGACCTTTTAACTACTTCATTGATTACAGGTTAACGAGGGAGACGCCTTCAGAGTTAATTGCAGCCCTTAGAGTCCATTGTCCAATTACTTTTGGTCCCTTGAAAAAGAGGACGCTATGCATTACAGAGCTATGATTCCTAAACCCTTTCTCCGATTTGGATGTGGAAACTATCATATTGCAGCTGGGAGTGTGCACTTTCAGCCCATATTATATATATAATTGTATTTCTAAACATGTTTTTGTAAACAGGTAAAATAACAAAACTTGTGTCACTGTCCAAATATTTCTGGCCCTAACTGTATATTAACTAAGATCTTCAGATTGAATGGGGCCCTGTAACCTAAAACCAGACATGGCTGATCATTTCCACCATGAATCTGGGTGAAGATCCTCAATAAAAAAAGTGAAGCTCCTATATTATATAGCGTTGTTACAAACAGAGTTATCTATTTCAAGTGTTTATTTCTGTTAGGCTGCCGTCACACTAGCAGTATTTGGTCAGTATTTTACATCAGTATTTGTAAGCCAAAACCAGGAGTGGAACAATTAGAGGTAAAGTATAATAGAACCATATGCACCACTTCTACATTTGTCACCCACTCTTGGTTTTGGCTTACAAATACTGATGTAAAATACTGACCAAATACTGCTAGTGTGACGGCACACGGCAGCCTTAATGTTGATGAGTCCTTTGGCATCAATTACTGCATCAATGCGGTGTGGTATGGAGGCGATCAGCCTGTGACTGCTGAGGTGTTGTGGAAGCTCAGGTTGCTTTGATAGCAGCCTTCATCTCATCTGCACTGTTGGGTCTGGTGTCTCTCATCTGCCTCTTGACAATATCCCATAGATTCTCTATGGGGCTTAAGTAAGGCGAGTTTGCTGGCCAATCAAGCACAGTGATACTGCTGTTTTTAAACCAGCTACTGGTGCTTTTGGTAATGTGGACAGGTGCCAAGTCCTGCTGGAGAATGAAATTTCCATCTCCAAAAAGTTTGTCGGCAAAGGGAAGCATGAAGTGCTCCTAAATATCCTGGTAGACAGCTGCACTGACTTTGGTCTTGATAAAACACGGTGGACCTACACGAGCAGATGACATGGCTCCTAAAACCAGCACTGATTGTGGAAACTTCACATTAGACCTCAAGCAGCTTGGATTGTGTGCTTTTCCACTCTTCCTCCAGACTCTGGGACCTTGATTTCCAAATGAAATGCAAAATTTACTTTCATCTGAAAACACTACCTTGAACCACTGAGCAACAGTCCAGTTCTTTTTCTCCTTGGCCCAGGTAAGACGCTTCTAGCGTTGTCTATTGGTCATGAGTGGCTTGACACAAGGAATGCAACCCTTGTCAGCCATGTCCTGGAAACGTCTGTGTGTGGTGGCTCTTGAAGCAATGACTCCAGCAGCAGTCCACGTCTTGTGAATCTCCCCCAAATTTTTGAATGGCTTTTCTTAACAATCCTTTCAAGACTGCGGTTATCCCGGTTGCCTGTGCACCTTTCTCTACCACACTTTTTCGTTCTACCCCATGATTGTGGAGAAACAGAAACTACTGAAACAGACTAAGGGGCCTCTTAAAACGCATAGGAAGTCTTTGCAGGTGTTTTTTGTTAATTTTTCTAATTTACTGACATAATGACTTTTGGGTTTTCATTGGCTGTAAGCCATAATCATCAACATCAACATAAATAAACAATTCAAATACATCACTCTGTTTGTAATGACTCTATATTATATATGAGTTTCACTTTTTGTATTGAAGAACTGAAATAAATTTAATTTTTGATGAGATTCTAATTTTGCACTTTTTACTTATCACTAGTGTTGAGCATTCCGATACCGCAAGTATCGGGTATCGGCCGATACTTGCGGTATTGGAATTCCGATACCGAGTTCTGATACTTTTGTGGTATCGGATCCATGTTAATGTGTAAAATAAAGAATTAAAATAAAAAATATTGATATGCTCACCTCTCCGGAGGCCCCTGGACATCACCGCTAGTAACCGGCAGCCTTCTTTGTTTAAAATGAGCGTGTTTAGGGACTTCCATGACGTCATGGCTTCTGATTGGTCGCGTGCCGCTCATGTGACCTCCACGCGACCAATCAGAAGCCGCGACGTCATTCTCAGGTCCTAAACTCCTCATTCTAGGAATTTAGGACCTGAGAATGACGTCGTGCCTTCTGATTGGTCGCGTGGCGGTCACATGAGCGGCATGCGACCAATCAGAAGCCGCGACGTCATTCTCAGGTCCTAAACGCGCTCATTTTAAGCAAAGAAGGCTGCCGGTTACCAGCGGTGATATCCAGGGGCCTCCGGAGAGGTAATTATATCAATATTTTTTATTTTAATTCTTTATTTTACACATTAATATGGATCCCAGTTTCCTCTCCTTCAGACCCTGGGAACCATCAGGATACCTTCCGATACTTGGTGTCCCATTGACTTGTATTGGTATCGGCGATATCCGATACTTTTCGGGTATCGGCCGATACTATCCGATACCGATACTTTCAAGTATCGGACGGTATCGCTCAACACTACTTATCACCTCTGTTTCCACTTCAGTTGCTGATCGCTGTTGCACCTTTGTTGCTGGCAATGCGGGGCAGCAACTTGGCTGTCCTGTTTAATTCCTAGGACTTTTGATGATGCTCAGCCAAGGAGCTATGGGATTAATTCCTGACTGATTGGTTATTTCTGTATTGGATATTGGCCTGTTTTCTGACTTTTATACTACCTGATAATTTTACCTTTTCTGCTCTACTGGTAGTGACCTATTGGCTTAACTATTCTTACAAACTTTAACGACCGGCCTGCAGCTTCTCTGAGGGTTCAGCCCAGAGTCCCTCTGTAAGATCACACTCCTATACAAGGATTAAAAAGGGGAAGGCTAGGGCTCCCCTGAGATCTGATAGTTGGAGTAGCCAGTGCAAAACCTGTCCGTAGCTGTCATTTTTAAAGCTGGCACGCATCCACAGGCATCCTTTTTCTCTTCACAAATAATTCCAGTGTGTTACATATGGATTTGGAGATTTTGCCAACAAAATGAACATGCTCATATTTCAGCAAAACATTTTCCCCTATATGCAGACGGATTCACTTGTATAGTACTGTAAATTGCCACAAATTTGCAAGGTGGGATCTTCATCATAAGGAAATCACACCATATCTCTACCCTTATACTTAAATACCTTAAGTGAACATTACATATTGGGTGCTAATTAGTTTTGAGCATTCCGATCTATTCAGCCAATGAGGATCCTAAGAAGTGTGGGCACATCCTGTTAGGCATGTTAGCCATGTTAACTAATGGCATGGCTGTGATTGACTGCTCAAATGATGTCATGAATGATGCATTATAATCGAGTGTGGGCAGTGCGTGGGCGGAGACTGCATGTCTGTGCGTGCGGGCGGGGTCTGTACGGGCCTCTCTGGGATGCACGTACAGGAACACTTCTCTGGGGGTGCCAGAATTCTAAAGGCTATACACCTGCCCTGAGCACACGCAGACAAGTCCACACTATTGTTATGTTCCACACACTCATAAGGTTTTAATGATCTTAGTGCATCGGTATGCGCTCCAGAAAACCTTACGTTCCTGTTCAAGTCCAGTCAGACTTGAGATTGCAACATGTTGCATTTTTTGAGATGTCAATTATGCGCAGTAATCCGCATGCCGATGACTGCAGATGGAGTGCGTCAAAACAACACTTTACTGTCTATGGGAACACAAGTGTATGCAAGGACATGCATTCGCCTGCGTTCGATACACAAGCGCACTTCATAATGAGAAGGTCCAGGAAATGGTTTCATCCACTCTGAAAACAAATGTGCATAAAAAGAGGGTCTGGGCACTGCAAGGCCACTACTATATGGACTCTGGATGAGAGCACAACACTGGCTATGTAAATATAGAACCTTTGAACATGTCTATCTCACTACAGTTGGGACTTTGGACTAATTTTTTTGTCAATTTTAGAATGGTGGACTCTGGTGCAGCGGTTGTCTCCTGATGCAGCGGCTCTCTACTGGTGCAGCGGTTGTCTCCTGGTGCTACGGGTGTTTCCTGGTGATGCTGGCTGCCTGGTGAGGACAAGACAGTCTATGTAAGTATAGAACATTAGAAAATGTCTGTCTCTCTCACTGCTTTTTCTGTTCCTTGTAGACTGGTCGACTCTGCTGGTGCAGTGGTTCTCTCCTGGTGCAGCGGTTCTCTCCTGGTGCAGCAATTCTCTCCTGATGCTGCAGGTGTCTCCTGGTGCTGCTGGCTGTCCTGGTGAGGACAACACAGTCTAGGTAAGTATAGAACATTAGAAAATGTCTGTCTCTCTCACTGCCTTTTCTGTTCCTCGTAGACTGGTCGACTCTGCTGGTGCTGCGGTTGTCTCCTGGTGCTGTGGTTGTCTCCTGGTGCTGCCGTCTGTCCTTGGCCTGTAATGACTGCTGTGCTGTTGGACTACTGCCTGTAATGTAAGTATTGGTGTCCATTATTATATTTTTTGCCAACATATTGTTTGGCTCTTAACAACTTTAATTTTTTTTCTCTGTTCTCTTTTCTCTAGTGTTTCACTATACTGCTGCCCAGCTATTACAAGATGTCCTCCACTGAAGCTTCTGAAGGCGGACATGATGCTGACTTTGTAATCACATTTGATTGCTGATTGATATGTATTGACTCGCAATACTATATGTGGCACCCCTAGGGGTATTTGCCACAAAAATAGTTACTGACAATAAATACAAATACTAAGATAGCAAAACTGCACTACCACCTCCGGCCAGAAGGGGGAGCTCCAGAGACTTCCCTTGATCCATTCTGGTCTGAGAGAAGAAATGGCAGTTGGGCTAAGGAGCTGATAGTGAGAGGTCATACAGCTGAATTTCTAACAGCCCTATGACGGTTTCCAGGCCTAAATCACCGGCCTGAGGAGAAGAGGGACAGAGAAAAGGGACATTGTGAGGACCGGGTAGCATTAATCACTACCCAGAACAGGCGCAAAGACGGATACCGGATCCGTGGCTGTATTCATTATATATAATACAGCAACCGGAAAAACGTGAGGTGATATCAGCTTCACTAGGGCCGGACGCAGCAACAGACACAGAGTTCAGCGGTACTCCCGGAGGGGGTAAGCCGATAAAAGGACTCGGGTTGCCCGTCGAACCAGGACCCGGAGGGGACAGATTGGGCCGGCAGCCAGTTCACATACAGCAGCAGGGCCACACAGAAATTGCGCACAATAAGAGGCGAAGACCCCGGCAGGGTCAAAGTAACTCAGAGTTCCCATACAGACTCCGGTGACAGGACTGGTTGTAAATCCTTTTATGTTAAAGTAAACTGGTTAAACGTTTCAGTGCCTCAGTCTTTCATTTGGACAATAGCCATCTATCCAGGATCGGGATCATCGCCGCTGGGAGAACCTGCTGCTGATCAAGTAAGTGCCTGTTCCCTCATGATACCCCTTACACTGTGCATTGCCTGAGGCCACAGCACCGGGTCAAGCCACCCGTGACATCCCCCTCAAGAGACAGACTCCATTGGTCCGGTGCTGGGTATCCCGGTCTCCTGGGCGTCACAATTGGCGTCACGAACAGGATCTAGCCAGCCCATATGCCGGGTATTGTGTGCCGTGATTGGAGCCCAAAACTGTGAAAACTTGGATGAAAAATCTTGAAAATTGACTTTATTAAAGAAAAATCCATTCCTCATTGAAAACTATTGAAAGTGACTTTTCCCCATTGGTTATAATGGAGTAAAGATGGCCGCCATCACCTCATAACCGTTAGGCACGAGACTGTTAATTGAGCTATGCCATCACCTGAGCCCCAGTCTAACTGAAAAACTTCAGAATCCGCCATTACAGAGCGCGGTGGGTGGGAGCAGCAGGGGGCGTGTCATTGTGGGCGGCACCAAGCTGAGCGCTCTGACATCAGAGCAAGGGGAAAATGGATCCTGCTGCACAGCGGAACGAATCTACACTATCCCGACGGAAGCGGAGGACCGGAAGGGTCCGGATTAACTAAGGGGGCACAGTATGTCGCAGCACGGAGACGCCGCAGCACTCGGCAACGCTAATGCAGCTGAAAGACAGAGTGTCGATAGAGAGTCCGGTAGCGCAGCGGTGCAAGGAGTGGCGCCCATCATGCCGGTGCTGATGCCATATACCCCGGGTGGTCCATGGCTTCCAATGTATGAAGGTGAGCCTAATACCCTTGACGATTTCAGAGAAAAGATGCTGGCCCATTTTGACATGTTCCCCGTGGGTGAAGTTCAGCGTGTTAGTCTCCTGATGATGCAGTTAAGTGGCCATGCTAAGCGAGAAGTCACAGCATGGGCAGCTGATCTAAAAGGCACTGTTGAACGCATATTTGCTGGATTAAAAGCTACATTTGAAACCACTGCCAGCAGCAAAGCTAAAGTACGATTCTTTAATTGCAAACAAAAAGTTAATGAGGGCGTGAGAGACTTTGCCTTAAACCTGCAGGAAGCCCTTAAATCACTTAAACTGGCTGAACCCATTTTTAACACCGGAGCGGATAAACTGCTAAGAGATCAATTTATTGAGGGACTCTACACCCCTTCTCACCGGGGGCATGTGAGCATGCTTGTTTTTAAGAACCCTGAATTGACATTTGCCCAATTAAAGGAGAGCATTATACGTCTCCAGCTGGCAGAGGCACCTCGGGATCAGGAGCCTGCGCAACTCATGGCAGAGGCTCCTCAACAACATGGAGTACCAGTGACATCAGCTATGTCCGGGGCCATTGCTAAGCCCCTGGGGCCCAGTACTAATGAGGCTCTTCAAAAAAAGCTTGACTCTTTAACTGATGTTGTTGCTTCAATGGCTAAAACCATGCAGGAGATGAGAGGACCCAAGATGGAGTTGTCAAACCGTAGGGAAGGTGTTCCATGGATGAGACCCCGGAGATACCCGACATGGAGAGGACGACCCCGCGACCGCTACCAACCGGATGGACAGCCCATTTGCCGCCGTTGCCAGCAGCCAGGCCACTTTGCACGAGATTATGATTTAAACGGGAATCCCCTGGGAATGCGGGCCGCTTCGCAGGAATGAACTTTCAAGGCCCAACACCCTGGCACGACAGGTACATCGGAGGACGACCCATTATCCCTATCGTGCTGGACGGAATGCCCCTTAACGCTTTGCTGGACACAGGTTCCCAGATTTCATCTACACCGTATATCCTTTATAAGAGGTACTGGGCTGATGCAGATATTGATAAAGGGCCCTCTGATGTTGAACTAGATATATGGGCCAGTAATGGTAAGTTGGTACCGAAACTAGGATTCAGGGAGATGACCATAAAGATTGGTAAAGTAGAATTGAAGAAACAGGGTATAATTGTTGTTGATGTTGACCGGCGGAACTGTGAACCAACTGTATTGATAGGAATGAATGTGTTAGAGAACTGCTTTTCCGAAGTCATTTCTGTCTTACAGCAAATTGCTGAAACTGCCCAATCCTGCCAGCAGAGAGTTCTCTGGAGGGAAATAAAAGTATTGATGTTAAGGCAACAGGTAGAAGTTGCAGGTGGAGAAATCGGCAGTGTGAGGGTAAGTGATCCAACGTCTATTGTAATCCCACCAAAAACAGAAATGCTGGTATGGTGTAGAGCAGCCATTGGTACTAAGGGACGAGATTATCAAGCCTTAATAGAACCAGTGTACACCGGCAGCAGGCCCACTATACTCACAGCACGAGGGATAGTCGAGGTACACCGGGGACGAGTGCCGGTACGACTTTTGAACTGTGGAGAGGAAGAGGTCACTTTGCCAAGGTATGCTACAATTTCAAAGCTATATACTGTTGACAACAATGCCATCACAACCATTGAGCCCTTAGAACCAACCTGTCAGGTGGAAGGCAATGGCTCAGATGGAGAAATGGAGGATTGGTGCCAACAGCTACACGTGGGCATAAATTCAACACCTACCCATCAAAAACAAGGGGTGTATAGGCTAGTGATGGAATATGAACAAGTCTTCAGTAAACACCCATTGGACTTTGGACGGATAGAAGGGGTAGAACACACAATCCCCACCGGTGACCATCCCCCAATAAAAGAAAGATATAGACCCATACCACCCGCTCACTATCAATGTGCAAAAGATATGCTGAGGGAGATGAAACAGGCTGGGGTAATAAGAGACAGCTGTAGCCCCTGGGCGGCCCCTCTAGTGATTGTCAAAAAAAAAAGACGGAACCATGAGAATGTGCGTAGACTACCGGCAGATTAATAACATCACCCATAAAGACGCCTACCCCTTGCCTAGGATAGAAGAGTCCTTGACTGCTTTGAAATCTGCTAATTATTTTTCCACCTTAGACTTAACAATCGGGTATTGGCAAGTCCCTGTGGCTGAGAGAGATAAGGAAAAGACGGCATTCACCACACCAATGGGTCTAAGTGAATTTAATCGCATGCCGTTCGGACTCTGCAATGCATCCGGTACCTTCCAGCGGCTGATGGAATGCTGCCTCGGACACAAGAACTTCCAGACCGTCCTCCTGTACCTAGATGATGTGATCGTCTACTCAAAGACTTACGAACAACACTTAAAAGACCTGGCAGAAGTGTTCGAAGCCTTATCCAGGTATGGCATGAAAGTCAAGCCATCCAAATGTCACCTTCTCAAGCCAAAGATACAGTACCTGGGACACATCGTGAGTTCGGAGGGAGTAGCACCGGATCCCGAGAAAATAACCGCCATAAGGGATTGGCCGAGACCTACCAGCGCAAAAGAAGTGAGGCAATTCCTGGGATTGGTGGGTTACTATCACAGATTTATAAAAGGATTTACCAAGTTGGCAGCACCCTTGCAAGACGCCTTGGTAGGGCAGACGAAGAAACCTTCAAACCGAAACCCTCCTTTCCAATGGAACGACGAAAGGGAAGACTCCTTTGAACAACTAAAGAAGGCACTAACCGGAGAAGAGGTTCTGGCATACCCAGATTACCATCAACCTTTCATCCTCTACACCGATGCCAGTAATGTGGGACTAGGAGCGGTGCTGTCACAAAAGCAAGAAGGTCGGGAGAAAGTCATCGCCTTTGCAAGTAGAAAGCTCCGGCCTACTGAAAGAAATCCAGAAAATTATAGCTCCTTCAAATTGGAACTACTGGCAGTAGTTTGGGCTGTGACGGAACGTTTCAAACACTATCTGGCCACTGCAGAATTTATTGTCTATACTGACAACAATCCGTTGACCCACCTGGACACAGCCAAATTAGGTGCGTTAGAACAGCGATGGATAGCCCGGTTATCTAATTACAACTTCAAGATCAAATATCGAGCAGGTCGCAAGAATGGAAATGCCGATGCCCTATCCCGGATGCCACACTTGAGAGATGTAGAAGAAGAAACGGGGGAGCTTGAAGAAATTGAACTACCAGCCTTCCATCATCCCAAGGCAAAACATCATCAGTCAAGTACCTATCAGAAACAACAAGAGGTGAATTTTAATCCGTTAGCACACCATAGATGGGCTGACACCCAAGACAGCAATCCGGCTGTGAAGTTGGTGAAGGAACTGTTAACTGAGCAAAGTGCATATCCCGATGAGGATGCCCCAGAAGAGACGCATCAACTCTGGAAAGAGAGAGGCAAAATGTTCCTGTATCAAGGGAAGCTCTGTAGAAGGTACACCAATCCGAAAACACATGAATTGGTTTGGCAGATTATCGTGCCTAAACAAGATGTGAAGATGGTCCTCGAAGCTTACCATAATGGTGCTGGTCACTTCGGTTGGAAAAAGTTAGAAGTACTTCTAAGAGAAAGATTTTATTGGGTCGGGATGAGAAAATCAATCGAACAGTGGTGCAGAAATTGTGGCCCGTGCAACCTCAGAAGAAACGATCAAAAGAACCAAAGAGCACCACTGCAGCCCATAATCACCAAACAACCACTTGAACTTGTAGCCATAGACCACGTGAAGTTAATACCAAGCCGGTCCGGCTATGTCTATGCCTTGACCATCGTGGACCATTATTCACGCTTCTTGGTAGTAGTACCCGTAAAAGATCTGACAGCAAAAACAGCAGCCAAAGCGTTCCAAACGTACTTTTGTAGACCCCATGGATATCCGGAACAGGTTCTCACCGACCAAGGTACAGCCTTTGAATCAGAGATCTTCAGAGAATTCTGTAATATGTATGGTTGCAAAAAGATCCGGACGACGGCCTATCATCCACAAACAAACGGCTTATGCGAGAAGATGAACCATATTGTAATAGACCTACTAAAGACTTTACCTGAGACAGAAAGGAATCAATGGCCAGAGAAATTGCCTGACTTGGTGGATCTGTATAATCATGTCCCGGTGAGCTCCACCAACTGCACCCCAGCTTATCTTATGCGTGCAAGACCCGGCCAATTACCAATCGATCTAGAAATGGGAATTCTGAAACCAGACGCAGAAGTTCAAGACTCCAATTGGGATATCATACGGCAAAAGCAGTATCGCCAAGTGCAAGAGAGTGTGGAAAGAAGCCTTCAGCAAACTAGAGAAAGACAAGAGCGAACTTTCAACCAGAATGCTCTAGCGACCCCATTAAGACCGGGTGACCAAGTGCTCAAGAGAAATCGTCGAACCAATAAACTGGACAATCAGTGGGAAGCCGTACCCTACACAGTTTTACCAACAAGAGTGGATAATCCTAAAATGTGTCTCATTAGCAAAAACGGAGGCTTAACATCTGTACTAGTGTCAAGAGACAATCTTAAATTATGCCCGGAAGCATTGAAAGAGCCAGACGTTGTCCAGCCAGAACCAGAAGTTATTCAACCCATACAGGTTCAACCAGTAAAGGAAAAAGAAGAGGAAGTGTATCACACCTGTATAGGAGACTTTCCCAAAACCCTACTAACATACCATGGTGCAGTAGTGGTTCCCATGGTGGCCTTTTATCCAACACCGAACCCAATACCAGAAGTCCCAAGACAGGAAGAGGCTGACCCCGTACTACAGGAGGTTCCAGGCCAGGAAGAACATATTCCTGGTCAGAGTAATCCCATTCACAGTGGACTTGCTAACTCCATAGTCGTGGAATTATCTTTAGCAGAGCAGGCAGATACTACATCCGCAGTAGACAGTAGTACACCACATGAAGAGACACCACTATTACGTAGATCACAGCGTAGTACCCAGGGTCAATTACCGGCCAGGTATGCAGATTACCAACTATAAAGCTCATAATGTGAATTGTATATATGTTATGCCGTATATAGTTAAACAGAAAATGTAGTATAGTCATTGTTATCAGTCTGCAACGTTTAAGCCCAGTGCCTACAGAGACTTGTCTGTATGAACTTCTTGCATATTCTTGAACTTGTTATCAGCCCGGAGGCACTAAATCAAAGCTCTGGAAAGACTGCTTTTTGAACTTTGCTTTTTGCTCTTTTTGAACTTTCTTTAAACTTTATATTGACAACTCCGTTGGAAAAATGGAACTAAATTCCTGGACACAAAGTGCAGTGCCTTTCCTAGTACCTTCAAGGATAGGACTGTATTAATGGACGCTATTTGAAGTGACTTTTTACAGAACTCTATTTTTGTTTCCTTGAGTGATTTTTGTAACTTTTCATTTTTAAGACTCTGTACATATTAATTGTTATGTCAAAATGTTATCGTCCCACAGTCCCGGAGTACTGTTCTTAACTAAGGGGGAATATGGCACCCCTAGGGGTATTTGCCACAAAAATAGTTACTGACAATAAATACAAATACTAAGATAGCAAAACTGCACTACCACCTCCACTACCACTACTAGCTCCAGAGACTTCCCTTGATCCATTCTGGTCTGAGAGAAGAAATGGCAGTTGGGCTAAGGAGCTGATAGTGAGAGGTCATACAGCTGAATTTCTAACAGCCCTATGACGGTTTCCAGGCCTAAATCACCGGCCTGAGGAGAAGAGGGACAGAGAAAAGGGACATTGTGAGGACCGGGTAGCATTAATCACTACCCAGAACAGGCGCAAAGACGGATACCGGATCCGTGGCTGTATTCATTATATATAATACAGCAACCGGAAAAACGTGAGGTGATATCAGCTTCACTAGGGCCGGACGCAGCAACAGACACAGAGTTCAGCGGTACTCCCGGAGGGGGTAAGCCGATAAAAGGACTCGGGTTGCCCATCGAACCAGGACCCGGAGGGGACAGATTGGGCCGGCAGCCAGTTCACATACAGCAGCAGGGCCACACAGAAATTGCGCACAAAAAGAGGCGAAGACCCCGGCAGGGTCAAAGTAACTCAGAGTTCCCATACAGACTCCGGTGACAGGACTGGTTGTAAATCCTTTTATGTTAAAGTAAACTGGTTAAACGCTTCAGTGCCTCAGTCTTTCATTTGGACAATAGCCATCTATCCAGGATCGGGATCATCGCCGCTGGGAGAACCTGCTGCTGATCAAGTAAGTGCCTGTTCCCTCATGATACCCCTTACACTGTGCATTGCCTGAGGCCACAGCACCGGGTCAAGCCACCCGTGACATCCCCCTCAAGAGACAGACTCCATTGGTCCAGTGCTGGGTATCCCGGTCTCCTGGGCGTCACATATACATGTGGTAAATCATGTATTTTCTTTACAGGTACCTTCCAGTGGGGATGAGCTGGAGCAGTCAAGTGAAAAGGAAGCTTCCCAGGGTCGTCAGACCCATGTGTCTCAGGAGGAAAGACTGGGTGTAAGCAGTCTTTTCAGCAGAGTTGTAATAGAATGTGTTTTCAGTTTTACTTAAAATTTATTTTTGTTCTATTTGGTATATAGGTTCCACAATGGGAAGAAGCCAATTGAGATATTGACAATGAGAAACTCATCAACCTTGTCCAAAAGCGAGTACCATTGTGGGACACCCGTGAAGTGGCACCATCACTGCTGGCTGTTTGGGACCATGCCATGCCACGTGCCAGAAATGATTTTTGTAAGTATTGCAAAGTGGTCTGACGCGGCAGTGAAAATGTTAATGTATTTTTGTTCCAAATAATTTTTTCCTTTTTTTCCCTTCACAGTGAAGAGAATCAAAATCCGGTGGCGTTCGATGAAGGACCACTTCAACAAGGACATGAGAGATGAGAATCGGGCTAAAAGTGGTGCTGCACCAAGGTTTAGAAAATACAAATACCACAAGAATCTTTCTTTCCTGAAGCCTGCGCTTGCTACGCAAATGTAAGTATATATACATTTTTTTTAATGTTTTTAAAATGTTTGATTTTCTTTTCCACACAGAACCTGGAGCAGCACAACATGTAATTTTTTACTAACGTGTTTCTTTTCTTTTTCACACAGAACCTTGTGCAGCACAACACAACCTGGATCATCCTCTGTTGAAGCGGCCCCTCATCGATCATCCACCGAACAGATGCAGTCCCAATCATCCACCAGCGATGGAGCAACCTGGCAGGCTTCACAGGCTGGGGAACAGGCAGCCGGTCCATCTGGTTTTCCCCTCTCCCATCCCTCTTCCTCTGCTGGGTCCTCTCATCAGCGGCAGAGGGCCTGGGAGAGGATAGGCATGCCTGAATTATGCAGTTAAACTCGGTCTTCCAGGATAGGATTAGGGTGATTGGTGATAGACTGAAGAGTGGGTTCACCCATGTGAACACACTTTTACAGGATGTCAACAAACGCCTGGACCGCCTGGAAGCTGACCTTGAGAGACCAGCGTGACATTTTTTTTCAGCCTTTGAGAGGAGCATGTCAGAAAACCTTATGAATCGACTAGAGCTGGACAACATGCAGTCCTGCTAGGCTGCTTACAGCTACACATTTCAGCAGCATCAGTCCCAACCGCAGTCCCAAAGCTTCCATCCACAGGCCGGAGGATATTACCAGCAACCGATCATCTTTCCAACTTCCACAGCACCGAACTATCCTCCTCCACCACCACCGCCTTCAGTTCACCGATCCACCATGCTGCCGAGTCCAGCACCCCTTCCCACTCCAGCATCCCTGCCCACTCCAGCACCCATGCCCACTCCAGCACCCATGCCAGCACCCCTGCCCACTCCAGCACCATGGCCAATGACTGCAACAGAGGCAACCACTCCCACTGGGCCAACAAAAAAGAGCACCAAAACGCAGCATCTTAGGACCAGGACGAAGACCCGGAGACAGAAATCCCTCCCAAAATCGGACCCACCACCTCCACCCTCACCTACAAATGTTTCCCTATCTTGCTTCCCCAGTGTGTCCACTCCCATCCCGGATCCAGTCCTTCAATTTGCTTTCCCTTCCCCCGTAACCCCTTCCTCAACTACCACCCAATCCTCACAGCTTCACACCCCCAAGGTACACCCCATTTCACTCTCTGATACACCCCAACCCTAAACCCAATCATCACCTCGAACCTTACCACCCTTTTTTGTTATTATTGTAAATAAAATTTGTATTTTTTTTCCACAATATCTTATGTTTTCTTTGATTTTTGCGCTGCCACCGCAAACAGATGCATGTGTCTATTGTATCTTTGAGGGAACTTGTAAATTTTAATGGAACACATTTTAATATAACAGGTACATTTGAATCGAACACGTAAATTTTAATATGACAGGTACATTTTAAAATTACATGTACATTTTAGCATAACATGTACATTTTAACATAACATGTACACTTTAAAATTACAGATATATTTTAAAATTACAGGTAAATTTTACTTAGCTGCTTAAATCATTGTGTCTTGCCATTCCACGTGTCCATTATCAAACACAAAGTAAGCAGCAAGCTTATCCATAATCTGAGCAACTTCCACAGTAGTCCTCAGAGGGTGACTTTGGTAATCATGCAATGTAACAGGTTTCTCAGTTTCTAAGTTGGGCCACTCTTTTGCCATGATGTAGTTGTGTAGAAATATACATGCTTTCACAACCTCAATACTTTCAATTTTTAGATTAATAGATGTTCCCAAAATGTGCCATTTACATACCAGCAATCCAAAGGCATACTCCACAGTTCTTCTTGCACTTGTCAGTCGGTAGTTGTAAATTTTTTTTGTGTGATTTAAGTCCCGACTTGAATACAGTTTTAGGAGGTTGGTACACATTTGGAAGGCCTCATTCCCAAGCACAACAAACGGCATTGGTGGTCCTTCAGTGTTGGAAAGAGGTTGTGGGAAATTAAAATCATTACCATACAATTGTTGGCCCATGTACGAGTTTTTGAAAGTTTGTGAGTCATTTCCTCATCCAAATTGGCCAATGCCTATGGCGACAAATCTACACTGAGCATCAGCAATCGCCATTAGAAAAATGGAATAGTATTTTTTATAATTGAAGTACTCAGTTCCACTACCAGAAGGTTTCATAATCCTAATTTGTTTGCCGTCCACAGCCCACAAGCAGTTAGGAAAATTACACATTTCCTGGAATTTGACATTTCCAACCAGATTTCAGTTGTGGGTTACGGGAGGAATTCTGGATGCAGAACTTCACCTAAAGCATGGCAGGTGTTTCAAATAATCCCAGACAGTGTGGAGACTCCAATCCTGAATTGAAAATGGAGGGATGATAATGTTTCTCCAGGAGCCAGGAAGCTGCGGAACAGAAAATGAGAAAAAAATTCAGTACATGGCTTTTTGAAAAAAATAGAAAAAAAAAAGACTTTTGGAAAAGAAGGGAAAAAAAATCAGTACACAGCTTTTATTACAATAATACTAATGACAGGTAATTGTAAGGAAAGGGTGAATCAAACACCCAAAAACTCCGCCCATATGACCCAAAACCGGTCCCGCCAAATTCAGGTGACAGGTTCCCTTTAAGGATGAGCGTACCCGTGGAAGTTCGGGTTTGGGTACCAGAACTGTACCCGAACTTGATCCAGACCCCAAACTTTTGATCTGGAAAATATTCTCTCTCTCTTTTAATTTCGGGTTTGCTCATCTCTTATATTTTTGAATGGTAGAATGTATTTGTAATATAATGTAACGGAAGGTCATCAAATAGAACATCAACAAAACCTTAGAAATTGTAAATTGTATTAGATATATTTACAAATGTAAATAAATCCAAAGTAAACATGCAAAACAACAAGTTATAAAACACTAATAACCACCCTACAGATGACCTAAGTAGCCCTAATCTGTGTCTACCTTGCAGCGGAGGTTGGCATCCTAAATATAGCGAAAAATGGTACCCTGCGCCACGACGGCTATCCCCGTGTGTACCTGTGAACCCCTATCTTTGGGTTTGAAGATAACAGGGAGACAAAGAAGAAATAAGGATGGAAATAGGCTGAGTTCCGCTTAATCTTTATATCAAGGACATATACGAGCACTCAATGTAGATCTTTTTTATTATACGAGCACTCAATGTATTCATGAATAGTATTCAGAACCAGCTTCAATAAGGCAAAATGCCTCATGTCATTCTCAGTATATACACATATATATAAGGGAAATGAATGAGTTATTATTTTGTATAGTCGGACACCCTTGCTGACAGACATAATTTATCTTGTATTATCAGGAATCACCATCTCACATTTTGCACTGTTACTTTATGATACTAATCCCCTGGAGCCCCATCATGTACCAGAAGTAAACTTCTACAACACTATGTTAAAACTTGGATGAAAAGACGATAGGAAGCACAAAACTAGCTCAGAATGAGACAATTTTCATTGACCCCAGAAAAGTTAATTTCATAATACAAAGCCAATTTTGCAGTTTAGCTTCTTTTACTTTCCAGTAAGCTGATTAAATGATGTGCTAAGGTTTTGCTACTTTTTCTCCTCATCATTTGTCATGGATAATTTTTTTGGGGGGGCTTCAGCCAGTACTTCCAACAAAACTCAAGTTTATTCCACTTTACAGAAAACCATTATTACTAATTGGGGTGAAAAGTCAATATCATTACTACAATTACTGCTCAATTTTTTGCTGAAAACCAACAAGTTTATCTCAAATAATTAAAAATTAATTATCCAACTGGCTAACATTTGACCTTATGCTGTTAATAATTGTATTGTTTGGGCAGCTCCTCTTTTGCTCTGACTTTGTCATCTCCGAAAAGTTATATCTTCCACAGATAAAATAATGCTTAATAATAAAGAATCAGAACTTTGTACTGTACGAAGTGGAAAATACCTTCAAGGGGTCATGTTATTTTCATGCAGATCCATGATCCCTTGCAATGGGAGACTGACCTCCCTCACTTATTATATAGCTGTTTCTACTAAATATGTTTTGTCTGAAATAGTTCAATTTTGTAATTCTCGTACCAATAGCACTAATCTTGTCTCCCCCATTCATTCATCTGTTGTTTTTTCATCTATTGATATGTCTAGTAGCACCCTTATAATAAGTTGTTAAGCGTTACTACGAGTTAAGTTTAAGTCTACACATACTAAAAATGTTTCACCTTTTCCCCTCCTCCCCCCCCCCCCCACTTCCACACTGGTTTGTAATAGTCATCTTATTTGTCAGTCAACTTCCATACCAAACCACTAGTCATGGCAGATAAACATAAACTAATCAAACTAGCTACCTTAAACACACACGGATTTAACTCTCCCATCCCGAGAATCCCAGGTACTGTCAAGATTTCGAAAAGGTTTTGATATTTTAAAGCATCAAGAAACCCATTTTCAAGCTGACAAACTCTCTTTATTTGAAAAAGCCTACTATAAACAATGGTCAGGTAGGGAATGGGGAAAGGAGAGTCAGTTCACCACCAGTTGCAACAATAGTCCTGCTGTGAACAAGCATGGAGAAGCACGGGATCCGGCTGCATGTAAAAAGACAAAGGAAGAATCCAGCATGATAGCAGGTAAGTGAATTAAAAGTCCAGAATTTATTGTAGAATTATATAAGTAACATCATATTGATGTGTGGCTCTGGCCAGTGTGTTGCACAACAATATGATTTCTGCTCACCTGTGCCAATTACCACCACAACCACAATTGGCTCCCACTGTGATCCGTACTCACTTCAGGGGCACCACGTGACTGCTGATCACGTGACCTGAACAGCGGGAAGGTCCTGCCGAACACCACGCAAGGATCTCTGACCGCGCGAGCTTCCGTCACCGGCCGTGACGGTGCTCGCAGAAGCTACTTAGGAATTCACAAGCAGACACAACTGCAGCAGATAAGTAACTTAACTCTACCACCACCGCTTGGGATCCACAGATTGTTCTAATTGATGCAGCTACTTGCACCGCAGGTATAAAACAATAACTCTACCATAAGCCTCACGGATCTTGTTTTTTTTTTAAAGGTAATACCTTAATGGTTTTTAAGCCCATATTAGAGATTATCTAATTTTTAGTCATATTATTGAGCACTCTGTCTGATTCATTCATTTGTTTATACATATACAGTAGATGTAAGGAAAGGGGGTACTTGATATATCCAGACGCAACACAGTAAATTTATACATAATAAACACCCCTTTCTGTCCTCATTTTAGTTTGACCCTATACTATCCCTGAACCGATTTACCTCAGCATAAGGCAACTTGGTCATCTTTTTCACTCAACAGATAACTAACATCAATAGTGGCTATTTTATTTAATGTAATGTTGTTTTTTAGCGCAGGTACACAAATCTGCTTTTTTGTAGTTTTTATTCCCTACGTGATATAGTGCTTTACCTGCAGCTGATCTCAAACATTTTGCAATAGCGCCGCTACCATACAGTCTTAAAACTTACCACATGGAATATAGCTGCCCAGATGAGTCACTTTCGATGAGGATTATCAGAGCTAGTAAAGGATGTACTTGCAAGGTTCAAGACTCTTGATAATTTTTAAGACTTTATTCAAGGGCACATCTGAATTGTATAAAGAAAGAAAAGACTGCGAGTATTTGGAAACAACCCTAAATAGTCCTTTACCAGCATTAAAAAAAACAACAGGAGATGGAAATTATGCCTGAATCTATGCAAATTGATGAAATTCGAAAAACTCTCTAGAGCAGAGAAGGAGAGGTGATATACAGAAAATGTATGCCTCTATTGTGCTGGCTCTGGACATTGTTCCATTAACCGTCCAAAGAAAAGGACTACACAAATGCCAAAACTGTAAACAATTTAGATCTTTCTGAACAGCTAGATCCTGTTATGTAGACCATCTCATCCATAATGCAGGATAAAGGCAAAAAGCAATCACCATCGCCTCATTTTGTCATTCCCATACAGGTCATAATTTGGAGCTAAAAAAGACAATGCTTTGCTATGTTAGATTCTGGAGCAGGAGGAAATATTACGGTCTTACAATTCACACTTGATAATAACATTGCAAGTAGGACTAAATCAATGTCAATCGATATGGAACTGTGGATGGATCACCTTTATCTTCTGGACCTCTCACTCACGAGACAATTGAACTTGAAATCTGTTTTGAACCAAATCATCATGAAGCTGTTAGTTTCCATCTTATTTCCTCTTTCAAAATTTCCAGTCATTCTAGGAATTCCCTGGTTTTCAATCTAGAACCCGTTCGTCAACTGGGCATCGAGGACCATTACCTTTCCCCATGAGTGCTTCCTGGAGTATCCCTTTTGTTTGGACAAATTTACAAGCTTTCTGAACTGGAATTAAAAGTGCTACAGGAATACTTAGAACAAAATATAGAGAAAGGCTTCATTCAACCCTCTTCTTTGCCATCTGGAGCACCCTTGTTTTTTTGTAGAAAAGAAAGACTCAACCCTGTGGCCATGTACAGTATATATTACAGGGAAATAAATAAGATCAACATTGAAGATCGTTACCCACTCCCCTTAATTACTGAGTTGCTGGAATGACTGTGTACTGCCAAGATTATTACTAGAAATGAGCGGTGTTCGAGTCGAACTGTTCGCCATTTTCAAATTCGAGTTGTTTTGGGCGGTGTTTGAGTCGTTCGTCGAACTCGAGCAATTTGTTTAAAATTCGTCTGTTCGAGTCTCTGTTCGATAACTGTTCGTTCACCAAAAGCCTAACTTGATTTGCACATTAAAACTGTTTATCATTGTTAATAGACTGTTTCAGTGCATAGTGGGTGGGAGGGGCGGGGGATAGATCTGTGCTGAAATAAAGCCAATCTCCATTTTTTTTTCTTTCCCACATTTACAGTGGGGTGGTGCAGTCTCTCAGCCTATCAGCAGTGCACATATAATAGGTAAATAACTTGGCACTCAATTTGTAAATGGTGATGATATTAAGAAATATGACTTGGATAGCAGTCCAAATTAAACGTTTTGGTCAAACATTAGACCTTCTTCAGTAAACTGCGTTACAAATACATGACAAAATATGAACAACAATAAGTATACAAAAGCAGTAACAAATAAAGAATAATAAACAACAAAAAATAAGGTAATAAGATAAACCTCACAATGATTGTGTGATATGTGATGGATTAGAGGGCAGGAGAGGTAAGGTAAGGGTAAAGGAACATCTTTTACATACCCAACTGCTTATATGATGAAAATGTAAGATACCACTGGATGTAGAGTAGGTCCTATGGTGTGATTTCAAACAGACCTCTATGAGGAAATAATTTCCCTATAATAATAAGGAAACTATATAGTAAGGTGTGCGGTATAGCTAACAAAAATAGTGGATAGTGACGGCATACTAACCGGTAAGCGAAGGATCAACGTTCCAGGTTTGAAGCAAAAACGTGGCTGTAATATAACATTCACGTTGAGCTACCTATACTAGGTGAGAATCTCTATATACCCCCCATGGGTTTAGTTATTTTCCCTCGATGATAGGTATTTTCCTATATCTATATGTTATATTACAGCCACGTTTTTGCTTCAAACCTGGAACGTTAGGCCCAGATGTGATATTGATCCTTCGCTTACCGGTTACTATTATAGGGAAATTATTTCCCCATAGAGGTCCGTTTGAAATCACACCATAGGACCTACTCTACATCCAGTGATATCTTACATTTTCATCATATAAACAGTCGGGTATGTAAAAGATGTTCCTTTACCCTTACCTTACCTCTCCTGCCCTCTAATCCATCACATATCACACAATGATTATGAGGTTTATCTTATTACCTTATTTTTTGTTGTTTATTTTTCTTTATTTGTTACTGCTTTTGTATACTTATTGTTGTTCATATTTTGTCATGTATTTGTAACGCAGTTTACTGAAGAAGGTCTAATGTTTGACCGAAACGTTTAATTTGGACTGCACAACAGCGGAGTAGCCCGCCTGTGAAGCTAACTACACCGCCTGTGTATCTAAATTTTTATTGCATCTAACCCAGTAAATAGTTTTGGGCCTAGGAGCAGCGTCTGCATGTCAGTGGAGTAGCCCGCCTGTGAAGCTATCTACACCGCCTGTGTATCTAAATTTTTACTGCATCTAACCCAGTAAATTGCTTTGGGCCTAGGAGCAGTGTCTGCATGTCAGCGGAGTAGCCCGCCTGTGAAGCTAACTACACCGCCTGTGTATCTAAATTTTTACTGCATCTAACCCAGTAAATAGTTTTGGGCCTAGGAGCAGTGTCTGCACGTCAGCGGAGTAGCCCGCCTGTGAAGCTAACTACACCGCCTGTGTATCTAAATTTTTACTGCATCTAACCCAGTAAACAGTTTAAGGCCTAGGAGCAGTGTCTGCACGTCAGCGGAGTAGCCTGTCAGTGAAGCTAACTACACCGCCTGTGTATCTAAATTTTTACTGCATCTAACCCAGTAAATCCTTTTGGGCCTAGTACCACAGTTTGGCCACTCAGTTCTGCTCGGTTTTCATCCATCATTTTTTGTGCCAACAACTACAGATACAGAGTTGCCAATTTGTTAAGCACCAAAATGAGTGGCAAAAGGCCTGCTGCTGGTGGAAAGGGGAATAGGCATGTTGGAAAGGGAAAAAAAGTTGTGTCCGTGGGGTAGGCGGTAAAGCAACAGTAACATCTGCAGAAGAAAGACCATCTTCCAGCTAAAGTAAGATGTCTACTTCTTTTCGTGGACAATCTGATATGATCTTTTCTTACGACCATCGCTATGAGCATCGCTACAAATTCCAAATGATGCACAAAAACAGCAGGTGCTTGAACGGATATCAAGTGCTCGTTCAAGTGGGCTCTCCTCCATGTCAACTTCAACATCACAACTACTCCAGTCCTCAGAGGTGTCACCCCAATCACACTTGCTTCCTCACAGCTCCCAAGTCTCCAGCCGCCATCTGAGTATGGGATAACACAGATGGTTGAGTCTGCAGAGCTGTTTACTCATACTATAGCCTGGGAATCAGAGGTCTGCTCCAGAGCTTCTGTGAATCCAGACGAGGAAATGATCTGCACTGATGCCCAGGATCTTTGTGAGTTGGATACAGGCCAAGATGAAGAAGGTTCTGAGCATAATGTTGACCCTCGTTCCCAAACTGTAACTCCTGTTGGTGGAGACAATGAGGAAGGTGATGATGAGACTGAGATACCTGATTTGAATGAAAACTTGACTTTTCGGTCAGGGCAGGAAGAGGTTGGCTCTGAGGACGATGGGTGTTAGAACACACAGGATGATGATGACGAGATTGGAGACCCCACTTACTGTCAACCCACAGTCCACCAGTCCATGAGGTCAGTAGAGGTGGAGGAGGATGCTAGTGACGAGTCTGACGATGAAGTTAGGATGCGCCCTCCCTGGACAGAGACGGAGTACTGGAAGCACGTCGACAACTGCATCCTCAACCCCAACTATGCCTCTGAGCAGAAGTCGTGGTGGCTCTTCAGGTCACACGGGCTCTAAGCCTTGCATAGCCTAAGCATTTTTTGAGATCGCAAAGGATGACCCAACTTATGTTGTCTGTAAGATTTGTCACCAAAATCTCAGTAGAGGCCAAAAAATGACTAGTTTGAGTACTTCATGCATGAACCGTCACATGGATATGAGGCATAAGTTGCAGTGGGAAGCTCACTGTGCTCCAATGTGACCTAGTGGGCCGGGTCAACCACCGTCTGCCCCATCAAGAGCATCCGCGTCCTCTTCATCCTCTGTGACTGTGGGGACAGCAGTTGCACAAAGTTTTGGACGCAGACCTTCCACGTCTTTACCCGCAACAGCCAGTGTGATTGGCAGGTAGTCAGGACATTTGCAAGTGGAAACACCTGCTGGTGTTGAGCGCTCTCTGACATTGAGACCACATTTTGATCAAGTCAACATAACATCTCTGCCTGCACCTTCCTCACAGACCAGCAGTTTGCCGGGGACACCCTACTCAACCCTGTCTAAGCACGGCAGCCAGCCCTCAGTCCCTCAGGTGTGAACAAATAAAAGACCATTTCCTCCTAGCCATGACAAAGCTAAGAGGTTGAATTTCACCATCTGCAACCTGTTGGCTACAGAAATGCTGCCTTTCTGCCTGGTGGACACAGAGGATTTTTGAGACCTTATGTCCGTCACAGTGCCCCAGTACCAGATGCCCAGTTGCCACTACTTCTCAAAGAAAGCTGTGCCTGCGCTACACCAGCATGTCGCACACAACATCACCGCTTCCTTGAGAAACTCTGTGTGTGACAGGGTGCATTTCAGCACAGACACTTGATTGCTCATTTTCTGTTAGTACAATAAACCTCATTTCAACGCAGAAACATTACGGTGTCCAACAGTTATTAGATATATGAAACTGAAATAGCTGTTTAAAAAAAAACAATTTTTATAAAACATTAAGCTTAAGATTAATAGGGGTGCCCAAACTTTTTCATATAACTGTATATCATATGCAAATCTACATTCGTAGTTTATTATGCAGTGTGCCCATGTGGTTTCATCTACATTGGGCTCACATCACGCGAATTACGGGTACGTATTCGTGAGCATGTGAGGGATATCGAGGCCATTCGGGTAGTGGAGGATGTGAGCACCCTGAAACCGATTCCGAGGCATTTTCACCTGAAACATGACTGCAATTCTGGAGGCCTCAGAGCATGGGGTATTGATAAAATTTGTGCTGGCATAAGAGGGGGTGATTTGGGGCGCTTGCTTGCTCAAAGAGAATGCCGGTGGATTGTGACACTTGACACTATGTCACCGGCAGGACCAACGAACAGTTGAGTTTTAGTTCATATCTATGATATTGGTATCCTTCTGTTTCTGCATTCTTCCCTGTATTATTATGGTGTTTTGTGTGTCTTGATATTAATTCGTTTGTTTTATTCTTTTTGTATCTAGTTTGCAGCAATTTTTTGTGAATTTATGTATGGATGCACCGCACCTTGAAAAAGAGGTGAAACGTGTGTCGGTGGCGGCATGGGTACGTGTCCTGACTTGGCACATCATGGGTAAGCACACTTACATCATGGGTAAGCACACTTTGTGAGCATTGAACCTGGTCTTATTCCGATGATAGCGCGCTATATATTACATTGAATTCAACACTTGTTCTAGGACTAAATACTGTTTTTTGACCCTGGTTTATTTCCTTTCGGCACTTCAGCCTTCTTTGCCCATGATTGTCTCATTCAATCTTCCTTGTCAGGACATCTGCCCCAATTTTTCCCGATCTTAGTCTGTTTAATTGTATTTTTTATTTATACCGAATAAATTTATACTTTGTGTTACATTTGGACTTATCTCCATATTTCTGATGCTATATTAATCTGTTAGGGAGAGTCTCGTTGGTGTACCGATGTGAGACATGTGCACTGATTTTGGTCTCAGTGGCACCATCACATTCATGGTACCTTAGGGTATTGATTATACCATTCAGCCTTAGCAACACTCCTGCCAACTTTTAGCCCTTCATTAATAATGTTTTCTGAGATTTCTTGGATTTATATGTTAGCTTTTATCTCGATGAGATTCTTATATTTTCAAATACCTTGGATGAGCATCGCAGTTATGTTCAGTTAATAATCTAATAATCTTAATAATCTTTATTTTTATATAGCTCTAACATATTCCGGAGTGCTTTACATTTTGCACACATTATCATCACGGTCCCCGATGGGGCTCACAATCTAAATTCCCTATCAGTATGTCTTTGGAATGTGGGAGGAAACCGGAGTGCCCGGAGGAAACCCACGCAAACACGGAGAGAACATTCAAATGCAGCGCCTCAGAGTCCTGGTCGTTGCAGTAATATCGCTCTGCCGCTAAGGGGAGTGATGTTATGTCTGATTGCACTAAAGGAGTTCACCTGACCAGGTATCATAGCACACATTACACTTCACACTCCGGCCACTAGGGGGAGCAAAAGGCACTATGTATTAGGCCACTCCTCCCACTGGTAAAACTGGGGGTTGGATAGGAAGTTAGGACAGAACGCAGCCTGGGAGAGCTCCAGGGAGGACCTGTCACTGGTGGGTTCCTGACAGGGGCCTAGCAGAATGAATAGAAAGCAACGGAACCGCGCCTGCACTACCTTGCGGCGGTATCCTAAGAAAGGACAAGAAGAGAAGGATATTGTGGAAAGTGAGATCAAGCACAGAGGAGAGCCAGTAGGAGTCGTGCCTCGAGAACAGCAACTTCCTACTGAGGCGTGTAGCCGGTGACCGGAACACCGAGGAAGTAACTGACTCTATGCCTTACTTCAATTACGGCAGGACAGTTAATTATAGGTTGGCTGTCTACCATACATCACCTAAGTAGACATAGGGGCAAGCATGGAGAGGGGCATCTCTAGGGTCCCAGAATAGCTCCGAGCCTTCCCGTCAAACGGGAGCGTCCTATCCAGATAATCTTGGGGGACGAAGAGAGAGAGAGAGACAGAGAAAGAGAAAGAACGAGAACAGCAGGGAAGAACTACAACACACAGGCGCTAGTGGTAGGCACTGATTTCGACCTGCAAAGGGAACTCTGGATGTGCCTTCGGACCGGCCGGTCTCAGACAGCCCTGTTAACTGTGCTCTAGATTGAGGATCCCGAAGTCTTCAGTAAAAGGTAAAGAGACTGCAACCCTGTGTCCTCGTTATTAACTGCACCTCACACCATCGCCACCTACACTACTGGGAAGCCCTGGGGATATACTTCACCTGTGGGAAGGTATTCCATCTAGCTGCCATTCCATCACCCCAGCGGATCCCTAAGCAGCGTCGGTTGCCCTGACCGAACACCACAGGTGGCGTCACGAACCCTTGACAAACTACCTTCACCCCTTTCATTGGACGCCCCTTAGCAGGGTCACAGACCGTGTCCAGCCACCGTGACAAACACAGAATTGAAACAGAGAGGACCGGTACAGAGTAACCTGTGGCCCTGTGTCTGGCGGCGCTCCACAAACTCTTTGCAGATGTTGTCCTTGGTGGGGTTTGAACCCAGGACTCCAGCGCTGCAAGGCTGCAGTGCTAACCACTGCGCCACCGTGCCACCCCTGTTAGTTAGTCGTGAAACACCTACAGGAGAATCAGCTCTATATCAAACTTGAAAAATGTGAATTTTAACAAACTAAGACTCAATTTTTGGGATATATCATTTCCCCAGAAGGTGTGAACATGGATCCCAGTAAAATCAGTAAAATCAGAGCAGCAGTTGACTGACCTATCTCAATAAATCTAAAAGACTTCCAGCGCTTTATAGGATTTGCAAATTCCAACAGAAGATTCATTTAAACACTTTTCAAAAATCATTTTACCAAATGCTTCACTCACGAAGAAAACCAAAGTGTTTTCCTGGTCTACAGAGATAAAAGTGGCTTTTGACAAATTAAAGACTCTTTACTTCCGCACCATTACTAGTCCATCCAAATCCATTTGTGGTTGAAGTAGATGCCTCAGACTCAGCAGTGGGAGCCGTTTTATCACGGCGAGTTGGAGACCAGATGCAGCTTCATCCATGTGCATTCCTTTCTCATACCGTGTCATCTGCAGAAAAGAATTATGACATTGGAAATAAAGAACTTTTAGCTATTAAAGTTGTCTTCGCCAAATGGAGACGTCTTTTGGCAGAGTCCAATCATTCGGTGACTGTCCTTACTGACCACAAGAACTTAGAATTCATCCGTACAGCTAAGAAGTTGTCTGCAAGACGAACACATTGGGCCTTATTTTTCTCCAGGTTTAATTTTAAAATTTCTTATCAGCCTGGTTCAAAAAGTGGCAAGGCTGTTGCTCTGTTCAGGATATTTACTGAACCTCAGGAGAGGTCTAACACTGACTGTACTATTCTACGCCCAAAAATGTTTTGGGGAATTCTGGACACCAAAGAATTATTAACAAAGATTAAAGATGGATACTAAACTGATTTTTCTCTTCACCATTCTTCTAAAGACGTTGATCTTTCTTGTAAGAAGGGGTTTTGGATGCAGAACCACCAAATGTATGTCCCCGAGTATGCTCAGCTTGAGGTCCTAAAACTTGTCTATGATTCTAAACTTGTGGGACACCCAGGAGTCATGAAAACGCAAAAACAACTGCTTCATTTTTTTGGGTGGACAACTGAAAAAATGCATTAAAATGTAACTTTTATTGGTAAGTATAAAATTACCTCACCAGCTATGAGGGTGCATTAAACACAAAAAATTCAACCAGCCCGAGGAGTATACATATAAACAGTGCGAAAACAATATGATGTTCTATCCTCGCTGTTTAACTCTGGGATACACCTTTATACAGTAATGATTAGAGTTCCTAATTGACTACACTTGAGTCCTTTGTTGTATTACTCCTCTTTAAAAGCTTGCACAATTCCTCAAATAGAGGGCATATTATGCAAGGTATATAAACTTTGCAGATAACAAATATGTATGCTATATCAGGTGATGGTTATGCTCAATCTAACTCCACGCACAAACACACGATGTGCTGATATAGGTGCACTGTCCCTTACCGAACATCTATCTGGTAGCCTACCTATTTGCAGAGGTTGACACCTTAAGATAACGAGAAATGGTGTCCCCCGATTGTCCGACGGCTCTCCCTGTGCTCCTATTGACACCCTTACAGGATGCAAGAGGACAAACAGAAAGCCAGACTAGCATGTACCTAAATTGTTGCTATTAGTATACATCTTGCAGATTGATTGACTTGACAGTATTTCCAAAACATACCCAAGGATGAAACATTAGGAAATATTGTGTTAATAAAGGGACAGTGTGAACAAGCACAAAAGAAGATAATGCATACACACACAAAGGATAATCTCTAAATGGGCCCAAATAGGGTCCCAGGTATACCAAGGACACAGAAATATGGTGAGACACTGATGAGCAACACTGAGAAAATATCACATAGATAGTTTCCAGTATCTATCAAATGTAAATGTATAGATGATTAAGTAGGTGCTAATCAGATAGCATGTAAAATGACACCAAGACACACTCAACCTGAAACCTCAGGTGCTCACAGATGCCAATTCAACCATGAGGATGCCAACAAATAATTATTCTTGTTAATCAAAAGTGCTTGAACACCTCATGTCCAACGCGTTTCTCCCTTATGTGGGATCATCAGGAGAGATCAGTTGACCAGCTAATGGGCAATAATACAATGTCCAAAGAAATTAGGCAAGGTGGGGGCATTTTAAGACCATGCATGCGGCCCCTTTAACAAAGGGGAAACACAGTGCCCTGGGACCTGCACGCACCCTGGGCAGCTGCAGACTTGGAAGAAGGAGACAGAGCAGGACGAGGGCCGCAGTGGTGAGTGTCTTTGCCAGAGGAGAGGGGCAGAGGGCAGAAGAGCCGGCGCATTAAGAGGTAAGTCATTCTTTATGTTTATTGGGAGATGTCTTTTTGAAGAATATATAATTTTGGTTTTAACAATCGTTAACTATTTTCTTCTCCTGTAAAGTTTTTTTTAATTCTTTGAAGTAAAATAGCTCTGAAAATGAACTCTATGTGTATGTCACTTTGTTTGAGCTGAAAGTCGTACTGTTGCTATGAAGATTTCAAAAGAAATTAGTTCATCAAAGCTTAGCTCAAGGGATTGAATGGCAGCGAGCCTGTGGGCACATGTGACATTTAGGAAATTACCTCAGTGACAGTAGATGGATTCTCTTTATTGTAAATTCCTCATTTTTTTATTAACTAAAAATTGGAGCTACATTTTTCCATACCCCCAGAGCATTGAACGGCGTGTGAATTGTTTGTGCTTAGTGATTGTTGCTTTTTCATGGTTTTTTTAAGACATCTTCAGTAGTAAAGAATAGTCATCTGAGAGATTAGATATGAACATATCAATGTTTTTAACAGTATTTGAACAAAGGTGGTAAGGTTTTTTTTTAATCTGTTGCATATAACCCTATGCAATGAATAGGATGGAAAATTCAGTAGATATATAGGCTGTGGATATTGAAATAGTTAATCCTAGAAAATTCCAGGGACTTTTCAATTGAAACGTATATACCGTATATACTCGAGTATAAGCCGACCCGAGTATAAGCTGACCCCCCTAATTTTGCCACAAAAAACTGTGAAAACTTATTGACTCTTGTATAAGCCTAGGGTAGGAAATGCAGCAGCTACCAGTGAATTTCAAAAATAAAAATAGATGCTCCATACCGTTCATTATTGCTCCATAGATGCTCCATATAAAGGTGTGCCACATAAAATGCTCCATACTGTTGCCCCGACCGGTGGCAGCCATTCCTTACTCAGCTTTGGGTAGAAAGTGGGATCCAATTGAACAGACGCCGCGTGTGGTGCAAGCGGTGAGGGCGGCTCGTCTGCAGGACCTTCGTGACGTAGTGACTCAGGTCCTTACCATGATCCGTACACACCCTTCAGTCACAGTAGCGGTCACGTGAGTCAGTGCTGGCTACAAGGGCAGAGCCTGGAAAGGCAACAGTAACCATTTGCACAGTATCAGGCTGAGCCAGACGCTGGGACCGACGTCTCCGCTGACCAGGTTCTACTGCGGCTGGAGGAGAATGGGAGACCACAGCAGATATGGTTCGAGATTCCCCCTGTGCAGCGGTGGGAACTCGACACCTAATATTACCCCCCCCTCCTATGGCCCCCTCCTCCTTGAGCCTGGATATGCTCAAAGGCCGCAATGAGCAGCGGAGCCCGAATATGCTCCACAGATTCCCAAGTTCTGTCCTCTGGGCCGTGACCCTTCCAGTCCACCAGATAGTACTTCTTGCCACGTACCACCTTGCACCCCAAGATAGAGTTCACCTCATACTCATCCGTGGATGAACCCGATATCCCGACAGATGATGCGGAAAAGCGGGACATATAGACGGGCTTTAAGAGGGAAACATGAAAGGTTTCGGTGATACCAAGGCTTGGAGGAATAGCCAAACGGTAGACCACAGGGTTAACCTGTTTTAGAACCTTGAAAGGACCAATGTAGCAAGGTGCAAACTTAGTGGACTCAACTCGCAGCCTGATGTTACGGGCGAAGAGCCACACTAAGTCGCCAGGAGCAAAGGTCAGAGCAGGGTGCCGGTGTGCATCGGCAGAAACCCTCATTCTCTCCTTGAAGGCCCGAATGGCATCCTGTGTGCAGTCCCAAATGTCACGTGCCTCCACTGCCCAGTCTGCCACCCTGGAATCAGTGGATGACACGAGAATGGGCACAGGGACACATAGATACTGGCCGTAATGAAGGAGAAATGGAGTATGCCAAAGCAAATTCTGCCCAAGGTAGCAAAGATGCCCAGTCATCCTGCCTAGCAGAGACAAAATGTCACAGGTATGTCACCAGAGTCTGGTTGGCCCTCTCTACCAACCCATTCGTCTCGTGATGGTATGCATAAGAGAGATTCAGCTCAATGCTGAGCAAACGACAGAGCTCTCTCCAAAACCGACATGCGAAATGGGGACCCCAGTCACTGACAATTTTGTCAGGTATGCCATGTAGATGGAAAATATGTTTAATGAACAACGCCGCCAAGGCCCATGCAGAAGGTAACCATGGAAGCGGCACCAAGTGCCCCATTTTACAAAAATGATCGGTGACTACCCAGATAACGGTGCAGCTATGAGACTTAGGTAAGCCCACCACGAAGTCTATCCCGACCTGTTGTGAATTCTGTTGTTAAGCTCCCTCCTGTGGTCATGAATGGTACTTCGCCTGGTTCTGTCCATGGGCTTCCTCTGGTGGTTGTGAGTGGGGCGGCGGCTTCTGAGGTTCCTTCCACAGGTGACGAGGTTAATTCGTTAGCTGGCTGCTCTATTTAACTCCACCTAGATCATTGCTCCATGCCACCTGTCAATGTTCCAGTATTGGTCTTGTTCGCTCCTGCATCGTTCTTGTGACCTGTCTTCCCAGCAGAAGCTAAGTTCCTGCTTGTTTTTCTCTGTTTGCTATTTTTCTGTCCAGCTTGCTATTTTGATTTTTGTCTTGCTTGCTGGAAGCTCTGGGACGCAGAGGGAGCGCCTCCGCACCGTGAGTCGGTGCGGAGGGTCTTTTTGCGCCCTCTGCGTGGTCTTTTTGTAGTTTTTTGTGCTGACCGCAAAGTTACCTTTCCTATCCTCTGTCTGTTCAGTAAGTCGGGCCTCACTTTGCTAAATCTATTTCATCTCTGTGTTTGTAATTTTCATCTTTACTCACAGTCATTATATGTGGGGGGCTGCCTGTTCCTTTGGGGAATTTCTCTGAGGCAAGGTAGGCTTTATTTTTCTATCTTTAGGGCTAGCTAGTTCCTTAGGCTGTGACGAGTCGCCTAGGGAGCCTCAGGAGCGCTCCACGGCTATTTCTAGTGTGTGTGATAGGATTAGGGATTGCGGTCAGCAGAGTTCCCACGTCTCAGAGCTTGTACTGTATTATTAGTAACTATCAGGTCATTCCGTGTGCTCTTAACCACCAGGTCCATTATTGTCCTCACCACCAGGTCATAACAGTACAGGTGGCCCAAAGTACTAATGCATCTCCATAGAGGGATAAGAGAAGTTCTGATACCATTTTTTTTTCTTTGCAGTGTGTTTTGTTTCTCTTTTCCCCTTTACCTCTGGGTGGTTCAGGATACAGGTGTAGATATGGACATTCAAGGTCTGTTCTCTTGTATGGATAATCTCACTGCAAGGGTACAAAACATTCAAGATTTTGTGGTTCAGAATCCGATGTTAGAGCCTAGGATTCCAATTCCTGATTTGTTTTTTGGGGATAGATCTAAATTTCTGAATTTCAAAAATAATTGTAAATTGTTTCTTGCTTTGAGACATCGCTCCTCAGGTGACCCTGTTCAACAAGTGAAAATCATTATTTCTTTGTTACGTGGCGACCCTCAAGACTGGGCATTTTCCCTTGCGCCAGGAGATCCGGCATTGCGTGATGTTGATGCGTTTTTTCTGGCGCTTGGATTGCTTTATGATGAACCAAATTCAGTGGATCAGGCAGAGAAAATCTTGCTGGCTCTGTGTCAGGGTCAGGATGAGGTCGAGATATATTGTCAGAAGTTTAGGAAGTGGTCTGTACTCACTCAGTGGAATGAATGTGCGCTGGCAGCAATTTTCAGAAAGGGTCTCTCTGAAGCCCTTAAGGATGTCATGGTGGGATTTCCCATGCCTGCTGGTCTAAATGAGTCTGTCTTTGGCCATTCAGATCGATCGACGCTTGCGTGAGCGTAAAGTTGTGCACCATTTGGCGGTATTATCTGAGTATAGACCTGAGCCTATGCAATGTGATAGGACTTTGACCAGAGCTGAACGGCAAGAACACAGACGTCGGAATGGGCTGTGTTTTTACTGTGGTGATTCCACTCATGCTATCTCCGATTGTCCTAAGCGCACTAAGCGTTTCGCTGGGTCTGCCACCATTGGTACGGTACAGTCGAAATTTCTTTTGTCCGTTACTCTGATTTGCTCTTTGTCATCCTATTCTGTTATGGCATTTGTGGATTCAGGCGCTGCCCTGAATTTGATGGACTTGGAGTTTGCTAGGCGCTGTGGGTTTTTTTTGGAGCCCTTACAGTATCCTATTCCATTGAGAGAAATTGATGCTACGCCTTTGGCCAAGAATAAGCCTCAGTACTGGACCCAATTGACCATGTGCATGGCTCCTGCACACCAGGAGGATATTCGCTTTTTGGTGTTGCATAATCTGCATGATGTGGTCGTTTTGGGGTTGCCATGGGTACAGGTCCATAATCCTGTATTGGATTGGAAATCTATGTCTGTGTCCAGCTGGGGTTGTCAGGGGGTACATGGTGATGTTCCATTTTTCTCTATTTCGTCATCCACCCCTTCTGAAGTCCCGAAGTTTTTGTCAGATTACCAGAATGTATTTGATGAGCCCAAATCCAGTGCCCTACCTCCTCATAGGGATTGCGATTGTGCTATCAATTTGATTCCTGGTAGTAAGTTTCCTAAGGGCCGACTGTTCAATTTATCTGTGCCAGAACACGCCGCTATGCGGAGTTATGTAAAGGAATCCTTGGAGAAGGGTCATATTCGCCCGTCGTCGTCACCATTGGGAGCAGGGTTCTTTTTTGTGGCCAAGAAGGATGGTTCTTTGAGACCTTGTATTGATTACCGCCTTCTTAATAAGATCACAGTCAAATTTCAGTACCTTTTGCCGCTGCTGTCTGATTTATTTGCTCGGATTAAAGGGGCTAGTTGGTTCACCAAGATAGACCTTCGTGGTGCGTATAATCTTGTGCGTATTAAACAGGGCGATGAATGGAAAACAGCATTTAATACGCCCGAGGGCCATTTTGAGTACCTGGTTATGCCATTCGGGCTTTCCAATGCTCCATCAGTATTTCAGTCCTTTATGCATGACATCTTCCGAGAGTACCTGGATAAATTGCTGATTGTATATTTGGATGATATTTTGGTCTTCTCGGATGATTGGGAGTCTCACGTGAAGCAGGTCAGAATGGTGTTCCAGGTTCTTCGTGCTAATTCTTTGTTTGTGAAGGGGTCTAAGTGTCTCTTTGGAGTTCAGAAAGTTTCATTTTTGGGTTTCATTTTTTCCCCTTCTACTATCGAGATGGACCCTGTTAAAGTCCAGGCCATTTATGATTGGACTCAGCCGACATCTGTGAAGAGTCTGCAAAAGTTCCTGGGCTTTGCTAATTTTTATCGTCGCTTCATCAGTAATTTTTCTAGTGTTGCTAAACCGTTGACTGATTTGACCAAGAAGGGTGCTGATGTGGTCAATTGGTCTCCTGCGGCTGTGGAAGATTTTCAGGAGTTGAAGCGTAGTTTTTCTTCTGCCCCTGTGTTGTGCCAGCCAGATGTTTCGCTCCCGTTTCAGGTCGAGGTTGATGCTTCTGAAATTGGAGCAGGAGCTGTTTTGTCGCAAAGAAGTTCTGATGGCTCGGTGATGAAACCATGTGCCTTCTTTTCTAGAAAGTTTTCGCCTGCTGAGCGCAATTATGATGTTGGCAATCAAGAGTTGTTGGCCATGAAGTGGGCATTCGAGGAGTGGCGTCATTGGCTTGAAGGAGCCAAGCATCGCGTGGTGGTCTTGACAGATCACAAGAATTTGACTTATCTCGAGTCTGCTAAACGGTTGAATCCTAGACAGGCTCGTTGGTCGCTATTTTTCTCCCGTTTTGATTTTGTGGTTTCGCACCTTGCGGGCTCTAAGAATGTGAAGGCTGATGCCCTGTCAAGGAGTTTTGTGCCCGACTCTCCGGGTGTTCCTGAGCCGGCGGGTATTCTCAAAGAGGGGGTAATTTTGTCTGCCATCTCCCCTGATTTGCTGCGGGTGCTGCAAAAATTTCAGGCTGATAGACCTGACCGTTGCCCAGCGGAGAAACTGTTTGTCCCTGATAAATGGACTAGTAGAGTTATCTCTGAGGTTCATTGTTCGGTGTTGGCTGGTCATCCTGGAATCTTTGGTACCAGAGATTTGGTGGCTAGATCCTTTTGGTGGCCGTCTTTGTCACGGGATGTGCGTTCTTTTGTGCAGTCCTGTGGGACTTGTGCTCGGGCTAAGCCCTGCTGTTCTCGTGCCAGTGGGTTGCTTTTGCCCTTGCCAGTCCCGAAGAGGCCCTGGACGCATATTTCTATGGATTTTATTTCGGATCTCCCTGTCTCTCAAAAGATGTCGGTCATTTGCGTGGTTTGTGATCGCTTCTCTAAGATGGTCCATTTGGTACCCTTGTCTAAATTGCCTTCCTCCTCTGATTTGGTGCCGTTGTTTTTCCAGCATGTGGTTCATTTACATGGCATTCCGGAGAACATCGTTTCGGACAGAGGTTCCCAGTTTGTTTCGAGGTTTTGGCGATCCTTTTGTGCTAGGATGGGCATTGATTTGTCTTTTTCCTCGGCTTTCCATCCTCAGACAAATGGCCAAACCGAACGTACTAATCAGACTTTGGAAACGTATCTGAGATGCTTTGTTTCTGCTGATCAGGATGATTGGGTGTCCATTTTGCCTTTGGCTGAGTTCGCCCTTAATAATCGGGCCAGCTCGGCTACTTTGGTTTCGCCGTTTTTCTGCAATTCTGGTTTCCATCCTCGTTTCTCTTCAGGGCAGGTTGAGTCTTCAGACTGTCCTGGTGTGGATACTGTGGTGGATAGGTTGCAGCAGATTTGGACTCATGTGGTGGACAATTTGACATTGTCCCCAGAGAAGGCTCAACGTTTCGCTAATCGCCGGCGCTGTGTGGGTCCCCGACTTCGTGTTGGGGATTTGGTTTGGTTGTCGTCTCGTTATGTTCCTATGAAGGTTTCCTCTCCTAAGTTTAAGCCTCGTTTCATTGGTCCGTATAAGATTTCTGAGGTTCTCAATCCTGTGTCATTTCGTTTGGCCCTTCCAGCTTCTTTTGCCATCCATAATGTATTCCATAGGTCGTTGTTGCGGAGATACGTGGCGCCTGTGGTTCCATCCGTTGATCCTCCTGCCCCGGTGTTGGTTGAGGGGGAGTTGGAGTATGTGGTGGAGAAGATTTTGGATTCTCGTATTTCGAGACGGAAACTCCAGTACCTGGTCAAGTGGAAGGGTTATGGTCAGGAAGATAATTCCTGGGTCTTTGCCTCTGATGTTCATGCTGCCGATCTGGTTCGTGCCTTTCATTTGGCTCGTCCTGGTCGGCCTGGGGGCTCTGGTGAGGGTTCGGTGACCCCTCCTCAAGGGGGGGGGGTACTGTTGTGAATTCTGTTGTTAAGCTCCCTCCTGTGGTCATGAATGGTACTCCGCCTGGTTCTGTCCATGGGCTTCCTCTGGTGGTTGTGAGTGGGGCGGCGGCTTCTGAGGTTCCTTTCACAGGTGACGAGGTTAATTCGTTAGCTGGCTGCTCTATTTAACTCCACCTAGATCATTGCTCCATGCCACCTGTCAATGTCCCAGTATTGGTCTTGTTCGCTCCTGGATCGTTCTTGTGACCTGTCTTCCCAGCAGAAGCTAAGTTCCTGCTTGTTTTTCTCTGTTTGCTATTTTTCTGTCCAGCTTGCTGTTTTGATTTTTGTCTTGCTTGCTGGAAGCTCTGGGACGCAGAGGGAGCGCCTCCGCACCGTGAGTCGGTGCGGAGGGTCTTTTTGCGCCCTCTGCGTGGTCTTTTTGTAGTTTTTTGTGCTGACCGCAAAGTTACCTTTCCTATCCTCTGTCTGTTCAGTAAGTCGGGCCTCACTTTGCTAAATCTATTTCATCTCTGTGTTTGTAATTTTCATCTTTACTCACAGTCATTATATGTGGGGGGCTGCCTGTTCCTTTGGGGAATTTCTCTGAGGCAAGGTAGGCTTTAATTTTTCTATCTTTAGGGCTAGCTAGTTCCTTAGGCTGTGACGAGTCGCCTAGGGAGCCTCAGGAGCGCTCCACGGCTATTTCTAGTGTGTGTGATAGGATTAGGGATTGCGGTCAGCAGAGTTCCCACGTCTCAGAGCTTGTACTGTATTATTAGTAACTATCAGGTCATTCCGTGTGCTCTTAACCACCAGGTCCATTATTGTCCTCACCACCAGGTCATAACAGTACAGGTGGCCCAAAGTACTAATGCATCTCCATAGAGGGATAAGAGAAGTTCTGATACCATTTTTTTTTCTTTGCAGTGTGTTTTGTCTCTCTTTTCCCCTTTACCTCTGGGTGGTTCAGGATACAGGTGTAGATATGGACATTCAAGGTCTGTTCTCTTGTATGGATAATCTCACTGCAAGGGTACAAAACATTCAAGATTTTGTGGTTCAGAATCCGATGTTAGAGCCTAGGATTCCAATTCCTGATTTGTTTTTTGGGGATAGATCTAAATTTCTGAATTTCAAAAATAATTGTAAATTGTTTCTTGCTTTGAGACATCGCTCCTCAGGTGACCCTGTTCAACAAGTGAAAATCATTATTTCTTTGTTACGTGGCGACCCTCAAGACTGGGCATTTTCCCTTGCGCCAGGAGATCCGGCATTGCGTGATGTTGATGCGTTTTTTCTGGCGCTTGGATTGCTTTATGATGAACCAAATTCAGTGGATCAGGCAGAGAAAATCTTGCTGGCTCTGTGTCAGGGTCAGGATGAGGTCGAGATATATTGTCAGAAGTTTAGGAAGTGGTCTGTACTCACTCAGTGGAATGAATGTGCGCTGGCAGCAATTTTCAGAAAGGGTCTCTCTGAAGCCCTTAAGGATGTCATGGTGGGATTTCCCATGCCTGCTGGTCTAAATGAGTCTGTCTTTGGCCATTCAGATCGATCGACGCTTGCGTGAGCGTAAAGTTGTGCACCATTTGGCGGTATTATCTGAGTATAGACCTGAGCCTATGCAATGTGATAGGACTTTGACCAGAGCTGAACGGCTAACCACACACATGAAGGAACCAGATGCTAAGCCAAGGCTAATTGCCCCCATTGACGCTAGCTGCCTGCCTGCGTGTACAATCCCAAAGCTACACCCTCACACCACATATGTATAGAGTGATATAGTATCCACTGGCATAAGCCAAACAAATTTGATACTAGCACATCGCCGTGTGGCCATGCAAACCTTTTATAGTTGCAGCTCTACAGGACCTTCCTGGTGGACCAATAGGAGCTGCAACAGGGCCTGAGCGTGTGACCCCCCAACCTCCAACAAGAGGTCCTCCTGTGGGCATGCTCAGTGCATGAAAAGCAGGACTTAGTCCGAGAAAAGCCTGCTTGCCGCTGACCAGTGCTGGCTACATGGGCAGAGCCTGGAAAGGAAACAGTAACCATTTGCACAGTATCAGGCTGAGCAGGTTCCACTGTGGCTGGAGGAGAAAGGGAGACTGCAGCAGACATGGTTCGAGATTCCCCCTGTGCAGCGGCAGGAACTTGACACATAACACTCTGTTATTTTTCCATCAATATGGCCATGCTAGGGATTTTTTTTGCAGGACAAGTTGTAATTTTGAATGACACCATTGATTTTACCATGTCTTGTATGGGAAAAAAAAATCAAAGTGCAATCAAATTGCAAAAAAAGTGCAATTCCACAATTGTTTTTTTAAAATTTTTTTACCATGTTCACTAAATGCTAAAACTGACCTGCAATTATAATTCTCCAGGTGATTATAAGTTTGTAGATACCATAGACGTACGCATGTGGTAAAAATTGTTGGTAACCCTCATTTAATGACAGAAAAACCCACAGTGGTCACAGAAATAACTTGAATCTGACAAAAGTAATAATAAATAAAAAAAATCTAAGAAAATGAACAAATGAAAGTCAGACATTGCTTTTCAACCATGCTTTCACTGAATTTAAAACAAAATAAAACTTATGAAATAGGCCTGGACAGAAATGATAGTACCCTTAACTTAATATTTTGTTGCGCAACCTTTTGATGTAATCACTGCAATCAAATGATTCCTGTAACTGTCAATGAGACTTCTGTACCTTTCAACAGGTATTTTGGCCCACACCTCAAGAGCAAACTGCTACAGTTGTCTCGTGTTTGAAGGTTGCCTTTTCCAGACGGCATGTTTCAGCTCTTTCCAAAGATGCTCCTCCACAGAGCCTTTCACAGTAGGGACAATGTTCTTTTCTTGATATGCTTCATTTCTCCGTCTGTGAACATAGAGCTGATGTCACTTACCAAAAAAATCCATTTTTGTCTCATCTATCCATAGGACATTCTCCCAGAAGCTTTGTGGCTTGTCAAAATGTAGTTTGGCAAATTCCTGTTTGGCTTTTTTATGATTTTTTTTCAACAATGGTGTCCTCCTTGGTCGTCTCCCATGAAGTCCACTTTGGCTCATACACCGAACGATGGTGCGATCTGACACTGATGTTCCTTGAGCTTGAAGTTCACCTTTAATCTGTTTAGAAGTTTTTCTGGGCTCTTTTGTTACCATTTGTATTATCCATCTCTTTGATTTGTCATCAATTTTCCTAATGTGGCCACGTCCTGGGAGGTTGGCTACATTCCCATGGATCTTAAATTTCTGAATAATATGTGCAACTGTAGTCACAGGAACATCAAGCTGCTTGGAGATGGTCTTATAACTTTAC
The DNA here is from genome assembly GCF_032444005.1 of Ranitomeya imitator. Classification (NCBI taxonomy): domain Eukaryota; kingdom Metazoa; phylum Chordata; class Amphibia; order Anura; family Dendrobatidae; genus Ranitomeya; species Ranitomeya imitator. Next base: position 128,092,136 of record NC_091287.1, read on the forward strand.
CCTTTAACATGTTTGTCTATAATTTTCTTTCTAATCTCCTGAGACAACGCTTTCCTTCGCTTCCTCTGGTCCATGTTGAGTGTGATACACACCTTGTCACCAAACAGCAAAGTGAGTATCTGTAGCCCTATATACAGGCCCACTCACTGATTCCAAGATTGCACACAACTGTGATGCTAGTTAGTGGACACACCTTGATTTAACATGTCCCTTTTGTCACATTATTTTCAGGGGTACCATCATTTCTGTCCAGACCTATTTCATGAGTTTTATTTTTTTTTAATTCTGTGGAAGTATGGTTTAAAAGCAATGACTGACTTTCATTTGTTCATTTTCATAGATCTTTTATTTATTCTTACTTTTGTCAGATTCAAGTTATTTCTGTGACCATTGTGGGTTTTTCTGTCATTAAGCGAAGGAGACCAACTATTTTGACCGCATGTGTATAGGTTCTCTTTTATTTAAGTGGTGGAAAAAAATCCAAAGTTTGAAAAAAAAAAATAAAAGACGCTATTTTCTGAGACCGTATCATCTGCATTTTTAGGGATCTGTGGCTGGGTGAGGGCTTATTTTGTATGCCGATCTGATGCTTTTATTGATATCATTTTGGTGTAGATACAATTGTTTGATCACCTGTTATTGCATTTCATTGCAATGTTGCAGCGAACAAAAAAACGTAATTCTGGCGCTTTGATTTATTTTCTCGCTACGCCGTTTACCAATCGGATTAATTATTTTTATATATTAATAGATTGAGCAATTTTGAATGTGGTGATAACAAATATGTATGTTTTTTAATCAATTAAGGAATGTGCCCCTCAGACCTATGGAGGCATCACAATACTGGACCAGACCTCATTCAGAGAACAATAAAACTGTCACACATCTTATCTGTGAACTGCTCCAACATTTACTGCCATGGCTGTCTCTAGCCTTCCCACATTGATAGTTCTTCTTCACATCACTTGTCTTATTTACTGCAACCTGTTGTGTATAAATATGTGACTCTTCAGATTTTGTATTATACTGAGCCTGATGAAGAGATCTGAGTAGTATGGAAAGCTTGCTATTTGTTACCATCTTTTCAGTTAGCCATTAAAAAGTATCAATGACTGAGAACTCTCAAATCAAATATGCTATCACTGTTTTTGGTCATACCGTACATCATATAAAGTCTAGTCTAAAATGGTTACTCTAGTGACTATTTAATCATACCTTTAGTGTCTTGTGACAATTAATGCTGTAAAATAAAAGATGTCAGATGTTTAGCATGTTTAATAGAAGCACAAATAAGGAAAAGCAAGGAAAAAGGCAAGAAAACAAAAAGAAACAGCTGGAAGTAAATGTCCTTATTATAGATGAGCCTATCTGACAAAATTTGCATTCGCTAAATTATGCGGAATTTACTGGAAAAATTCAATCCACTGCAAAGTTATTCTTTGCTACTTGAATGTTCCTTATTATCCTCTTGCGTCTCTCCGGAGAGATGTAAAAAACTGAATGAAAAGAACAAAAACAAATACATCACTGCCCTCTTCCATGGGCACCACAGCTGCCCACCATCTGTCCTTCTCTACTCTCCTTTCTGCTATCAAGATCTTCATCCCTGGCATACTCACTCTAGAAAAGGACTACCAACAATGTATGTTACATCATTATGATGTGCAGTGACCTCTAAGGCATGTTTGCAGATAGAAGTTTTGCTACAGAGTGAAGAGGCTAGAAAGTGAGTGAATCATAGAAACACGGAGTGCGGAGAGCAATGAGGTGCAGGTATTTGTAAGAGGTGAGTTATTAGTTTTTTTTTTTTAAAAAAAGGTTTGTTTGACCTCTATAGTTTAGCTTTGACAGCGACAGCTGGAAGCAGCGCCATATTTATAACTAGGCAATAAGGGCATGTGCCTAAGGAGGCTGGGATGAGTGAGCGGCACTTAAAAAGAAAATAAATGATTTATTACCTATAAACACATAAGCACTGCTGCCAGATAACTGTTTTACTATCTGGCAGCAGCGGGGAAGGAGGGGGTGGGACCTTAGCAGAGTCTGTCACACAGAAAAAAGCCAGAGCTCAGCTCTGCTGACATGGAATTTCGGAACCCATTCTGGCTACAAGCAGTAGAGAAGAGTGAACTTGTTCAGAAAACATTTGACAATCTCAAATTCAGCAGAAACGTAGCTCATTCGGATTCGTGTTAAGATTCCCAACCATTTTTCCTAAAAATCTGCAAAAGTCTGTCAAAGTTTGGAAAATGACTACTATGGTCGCTAATGGCTCTTTCAGATGTCAGTGTTTCCGGTAGCAGCATGGGCCACAAATTGTCCCACACGTGCACACTGATGACACACAGATGAAATCCCTGTGTCATCAGTGTGACACGTACTGGAGCCTGGAAATCAGCGATACTGTTCCCCAACGCCAGGTGCTGAGGTGAAGATAGCTCACATCATGGTCTCCTGCTCGCAAAGCGAACAACGCGAGCAGGGGACAATATCAACAGTTGCATTCAACTGTTAACATTGAAAGCAGGCGGCAACTGTTGGGAGTATTCATCAGCCACTGGCTGCACTATAAGTACATTTTTTTTAAAATGATGTGGGGTTTCACTGTATTTTTGATAAACAGCCAGAAATAACTCACAGCTGCGGGCTGCAACCCTCAGCTGTCAGCTTCAGGAAGGCTGGTTATCAATAATAGTGGTGTCTCCATGCCGTATTTTTAAAGTAAATAACTTAAAAAAAGGCATGTGATCCCTTCATTTTTGACAACCTGCAAGGAAAAGCAGGCACCTGGGAGCTGGTATTCCCTGGCTGGTAAGGGACCATGGATATTGGCACACCACAGCCTAAAAATAGCATACCGCAGCTGCACCAGAAAAGGAGCATCTATTCTGGCGCTTTGCCCAGCTCTTCCCACTTGCTCTGTGGAGGTGGCAAATGGTGTTCATATTTGTAGGGTTGATGTCACCTTTGTATTGTCTGGTGACATCAAGCCCACGGGTTAGTATTGGAAAGGTGCCTATAGAACACCTATCCATTTCAAATCCTATAGTTATATTGTAAATAAACACACTAATAAAGTTCTTTAATTGAAATAATGATATACAGCTCTGATTTTTCTTTATAGGTATATTTTTGAGTAAAATGTAAATTGTTCTTTTAGTCTATAAGCTTCTGACAACATGTCTCCGAATTTCCAAGCAATACATTTTGTATTTTTTTCTGAAAAAGAAAAATGGTCAAAATAAAAAAAAAACAGTGCTTTCAGACCTCAAATAATGCAAAAAAAAAAAACAAGTTCATGATCATTTAGAAACAACAATACTAATGTTTTAACTCAGGAAGCGTTCAGAAATCAATATTTTGTGGAATAACCATGATTTTTAATCACAGCTTTCATACGTCTTGGCATGCTTTTCACCAGTCTTTCACACTGCTTCTGGCACAAAAATGTAAGCAGTTCTTCTTTATTTGATGGCTTGTGACTATCCATCATCCTCTTGATTACATTCCAGAGGCTTTCAGTGGGGTTCAGGTCTCGAGATTGGGCTGCCCATGACTGGGTTTTGATGTGGCGGTCTCTTAATTTTTGCAGGAGCTGTAGACTCCTTTAATGAATCTAAATTAACCCATACTAAAGTCATTGCCCTGTCCACAGAAGTCATGTTCTCCTGTAACAGAATTAAAATAATAAATCACAATGTTCCTTAGCTGTACACCAAGAAGATAATAATCCATTTGTCCTGCAACGGTCCTACCTCTGCTACATCTAGATGGAAGACTGCATTGTTGCATAATGTGACTATACAGCCTGCCATCTAGCAGAGACACTGAGCAGCATGTGCTACTGCAGCTCAGTATCTCGTGGTGAACTCCTATGACCTGACTGATGTTACCGTGGGCGTGAAAAAGTTTGCACTCTAGCGGTGCCGTCAGAAAAGTGGGAGTTCACAGCCAATGAACTCAGTACAACTCACTGACATCAACATGAGCACCATGGGAAAAGTTGTAATGGCACTCGCACTGATATCAGTGAGTTAAACATGAGTGAATTGGCTGTGAACACCTAGGACATTTCTGACAGCACTGTTAGCATGAGAACTTTCTCACGCCTACAGTGAAGTCAGTCACGTCATATGAGTACACTGTGAGACACTGAACAGCGGTAGCACACATTGCTCAGTGTCTCTTCTGGATGGGAGGCTGTATAGTCGCATCATGCAACAATGCAGCCTGCCATCTAGATGTAGCAGATCTAGACCCATCAAGGGACAAATTGATTATTTTCTTCTCGGCGGACAGGTAAGCAATATTGCAGTTTATAATTTTAATTCTGTTACAGGAGATGATGGCTTCTGTTGATTGGGCAATGGCATGAGTATGGATTAATTTAGATTCATTAAAGGAGTCTGTGTCATTTTATCAATTAAAGGACTATTCTGGCTCTGTCTTTATTTACAATATAACTATAGGATTAGTAATGGATAGGCGTATTATAGGCATCTTCTAGTCACCTATCCTTTTGATGTCACCGGACAATACAAAGGTGAAATCAACCCCATAAATATAAACCCCACTTGCCACCACCGCAGGGCAAGTGGGAAGAGTCCGGCAAAGTGCCAGTATTGGCGCATCTAATGGATGTGCCTTTTCTGAGGTGGCTGCGGGCTGCTATTTTTATGCTGGGAAGGCCAATATCCATAGCCCCTTACCAGCCTGCAAATACCAGCCACCAGCTATCAGCTTTAGCTTGGCTGGTTGTCAAAAATGAGGAGGGACCCCTTGCTGTTTTTTAAATAATTTATTTGAATGATTGAAAAAACAGTGTGGGGACCCCTCAATTCTTGATAACCAGCTTTCCTAACACTGACAGCTGAGGATTGCAGCTTGCAGCTTAATTATTTATTTATAGCGCAATTGATGGGTCAATTGATACCACTTTTTCTTGTGTCCGCTAATTTTAGCTGTTTTGGCAGTTTTTTTGCCCTGATGAAGGTGTTGTCTATGTGTTTGGTTTTGCCTTCCATTGAAGTCAATGGGGCTCGTCGAATCGTTCAGTGAACATGTTCGGCGAACATCAGGACATTTGTCAATCCAAATCAAACTAAACCTTGAAAGGTTCACTCTTCTCTAGTGAGCAGGGGAGCAAGCGACATCTAAATCAACATGGAGATAATAAGAAGTGACATATAGAATGTCCAGTCACAGAAGAGGAGATAATGTCTAAAGTGATCTGATCTGCTCCCCATTAACGTATGTCCATCTTGCAAGAACTATAGCAACAACTCTGTGACCATTCTTGACTGGCTCAGCCAGACCCCTAACCTAAACCCAATTGAGCATCTCTGGAGAGACCTGAAAATTGCTGTCCACCAGCGTTCACCATCCAACCTGACAGAACTGGAAAGGATCTGCAACGAAGAATGGCAGATGATCCCCAAATCCAGGTGTGAAAAACTTGTTGCATCATTCCAAAGAAGACTCATGGCTGTATTAGATCAAAAGGGCGCTTCTACTCAGTACTGAGCAAAGGGTCTGAATACTTATGACTAGGGTTGAGCGAAACGGGTCGAACATTTTCAAAAGTCGCCGACTTTTGGCTAAGTCGGGGTTTCATGAAACCCGATCCGACCCCTGTGCGGGGTCGGCCATGCGGTACGCGACTTTCGCGCCAAAGTCGCGTTTCAATGACGCGAAAAGCGCCATTTCTCAGCCAATGAAGGTAAACGCAGAGTGTGGGCAGCGTGATGACATAGGTCCTGGTCCCCACCATCTTAGAGAAGGGCATTGCAGTGATTGGCTTGCTGTCTGCGACGTCACAGGGGCTATAAAGAGGCGTTCCCGCCGACCGCCATCTTACTGCTGCTGATCTGAGCTTAGGGAGAGGTTGCTGCCGCTTTGTCAGAAGCAGGGATAGCGTTAGGCAGGGTCCATTAACCACAAAACCGCTTGTGCTGCAGCGATTTGCACTGTCCAACACCACCCTCGGTGTGCAGGGACAGTGGAAGTTTTTTTTTTTTTTTTTTCCCCTCAGCGCTGTAGCTCATTGGGCTGCCCTAGAAGGCTCCCTGATAGCTGCATTGCTGTGTGTACGCCGCTGTGCAAACCAACTGCTTTTTTCAAAGCACAAATCCTCTTGTTCCTTCCTTTCTGCACAGCTATCTTTTTTGTTTGTCCACACTTTTTATTTCATTTGTGCATCAGTCCACTCCTTATTGCTGCCTGCCATACCTGGCTGAGATTACTGCAGGCAGGGAGATAGTAGCTGCCTGCCATACCTGGCTGAGATTACTGCAGGCAGGGAGATAGTAATTGTAGGACATTCCCTGTTTTTTTTTTTTTTTTTTTTTTGGTGGGAGATTAAGATTGGCAATTTGGCATTTCTGCTAGAGTGCCATCCCTGTGTGTGCCATCTCTCTCACATAGTGGGCCATAGAAAGCCTTTTCATTTTTCTGTATTTTTTTTTGTGGGGTGTATAAATTCTCCCTGATAAAAATACAGTGGGAGATTAATATTGGCCTTTGGGCTTGTGTGCCAGTCCTGAGTGTGCCATCTCTCTCACAAATAGTGGGCCATAGAAAGCCTATTTATTTTTTTTTTTGGTTTTATAAATTCTCCCTGAAAAAAAGGGAGATTAATATTGGCCTCTGGGCTTGTGTGCCAGTCCTGAGCGTGCCATCTGTGCCAGCCCTGAGCGTGCCATCTCTCTCACAAATAGTGGGCCATAGAAAGCCTATTTAATTTTTTTTTTTGTTTTATAAATTTTCCCTGAAAAAAGGGAGATTAATATTGGCCTCTGGGCTTGTGTGCCAGTTGTGAGCGTGCCATCTGTGCCAGTCCTGAGCGTGCCATCTCTCTCACAAATAGTGGGCCATAGAAAGCCTATTTAAATATTTTTTTGGTTTTATAAATTCTCCCAGAAAAAAAGGGAGATTAATATTGGCCTCTGGGCTTGTGTGCCAGTCCTGAGCGTGCCATCTGTGCCAGCCAGCCCTGAGCGTGCCATCTCTCTCACAAATAGTGGGCCATAGAAAGCCTATTTAATTTTTTTTTTTGTTTTATCAATTTTCCCTGAAAAAAGGGAGATTAATATTGGCCTCTGGGCTTGTGTGCCAGTTGTGAGCGTGCCATCTGTGCCAGTCCTGAGCGTGCCATCTCTCTCACAAATAGTGGGCCATAGAAAGCCTATTTAAATATTTTTTTGGTTTTATAAATTCTCCCAGAAAAAAAGGGAGATTAATATTGGCCTCTGGGCTTGTGTGCCAGTCCTGAGCGTGCCATCTGTGCCAGCCAGCCCTGAGCGTGCCATCTCTCTCACAAATAGTGGGCCATAGAAAGCCTATTTAATTTTTTTTTTTGTTTTATCAATTTTCCCTGAAAAAAGGGAGATTAATATTGGCCTCTGGGCTTGTGTGCCAGTTGTGAGCGTGCCATCTGTGCCAGTCCTGAGCGTGCCATCTCTCTCACAAATAGTGGGCCATAGAAAGCCTATTTAAATATTTTTTTGGTTTTATAAATTCTCCCAGAAAAAAAGGGAGATTAATATTGGCCTCTGGGCTTCTGTGCCAGTCCTGAGCGTGCCATCTGTGCCAGTCCTGAGCGTCCCATCTCTCTCACAAATAGTGGGCCATAGAAAGCCTATTTTATTTTTTTTTTGGGTTTTAGATATTCTCCCTGAAAAAAGGGAGATTAATATTGGCCTCTGGGCTTGTGTGCCAGTTGTGAGCGTGCCATCTGTGCCAGTCCTGAGCGTGCCATCTCTCTCACAAATAGTGGGCCATAGAAAGCCTATTTAAATATTTTTTTGGTTTTATAAATTCTCCCAGAAAAAAAGGGAGATTAATATTGGCCTCTGGGCTTCTGTGCCAGTCCTGAGCGTGCCATCTGTGCCAGTCCTGAGCGTCCCATCTCTCTCACAAATAGTGGGCCATAGAAAGCCTATTTTATTTTTTTTTTGGGTTTTAGAAATTCTCCCTGAAAAAAGGGAGATTAATATTGGCCTCTGGGCTTGTGTGCCAGTTGTGAGCGTGCCATCTGTGCCAGTCCTGAGCGTGCCATCTCTCTCACAAATAGTGGGCCATAGAAAGCCTATTTAAATATTTTTTTGGTTTTATAAATTCTCCCAGAAAAAAAGGGAGATTAATATTGGCCTCTGGGCTTCTGTGCCAGTCCTGAGCGTGCCATCTGTGCCAGTCCTGAGCGTCCCATCTCTCTCACAAATAGTGGGCCATAGAAAGCCTATTTTATTTTTTTTTTGGGTTTCAGAAATTCTCCCTGGAAAAAAAAAGGGAGATTAATATTGCCCTTTGGGCTTGTGTGCCAGTACTAAGCGTTCCATCTCTCTCTCTCTCTCAGTCAGTGGGCCATAGAACGCATATTTTTGGTTTTATTTGTTTTCTAAATTCTCCCTGAAAAAATCATTTTATTTTATTTGGTTTCTAAATTCTTCCTGATAAAATCATATTTTTTTTATTATTTTTATTTCTAAAGTCTCCCTGAAAAAAAAAAAAAAAAAACAACCAAAAAAACAGTGGGAGATTAATATTGGCCTTTCTGCTTGTGTGCCAGTCTTGACTCCTGGGTGTGCCATCTCTCTCTCTCTCTCTCTCTCTCTCTCTCTCTCTCTCTCTCCAATTGTGGTCCATAGAAAGCCTATATTTTTTTTCCTTGATTTGGGTTCTAAAATCTACCAGAGAAAATAACTACATCAATCATTGGTAGAAAAATATTGGCCTCTGGGTTTGTGTGCCACTCCTGACTCCTGTGTGCGTCATCTCTCAGTCAGTGGGCCATAGAACGCCTATTTTTGTTTTTATTTGTTTTATAAATTCTCCCTGAAAAAATCATTTTATTTTATTTGGTTTCTAAATTCTTCCTGATAAAATCATATTTTTTTTATTATTTTTTTTTCTAAAGTCTCCCTGAAAAAAAAAAAAAAAAAAAAAAAAAAACAGTGGGAGATTAATATTGGCCTTTCTGCTTGTGTGCCAGTCTTGACTCCTGGGTGTGCCATCTCTCTCTCTCTCTCTCTCCAATTGTGGTCCATAGAAAGCCTACATTTTTTTTCCTTGATTTGGGTTCCAAAATCTACCAGAGAAAATAACTCCATCAATCATTGGTAGAAAAATATTGGCCTCTGGGCTTGTGTGCCACTCCTGATTCCTGTGTGCGTCATCTCTCACTCAGTGGCCCATAGAAAGCATATAGTTTGTTACATTTGTTTTCTAAATTCTCCCTGCAAAAATCTATTTTTTTTTTTTGGGGGGGTTTCTAAAGTGTTCCTGAAAAAAATAAAAATAAAAAAAAAATAATAGTGTGACATTAATATTAACATTTGTGCTTCAGTGACAGTCCTGCGTGTGGGGCATCTCTCTAATTTGCAGCCACCAAAAAAAGAGTGTGTAACATTGGGCCTGATTTTCGCTGTGGTCTCACCAACCTGTAAAGGGGTAGCTAAATCATACTGAAGTTATAGCTCACCGTGTAAGTTGTGTGACTGCAACAAATAACGTTAGTTTGGTTACGTTTTTAAAACAATGAGGAAGTCTAGTGGAAGAGGTCGTGGCCGGGGGCGTTCATTGTCAGCTGGTAATGAGGGTAGTGGTAGTGGTGGAGCATCAGGTGGTCGTGGGGGAAAAAATATTGCACCTAAGTCTGGAGCTGTGGAGCCAGGTTCGTCGTCCGGCTACACAAGGCCTCGAACGCTCCCTTTTCTGGGATTAGGAAAACCGCTTTTAAAGCCGGAGCAGCAAGAGCAAGTTTTGGCTTATCTTGCTGACTCAGCCTCTAGCTCTTTTGCCTCATCTCGTGAAACTGGTAAAAGTAAAAGCAGCGCGTCGTTAGTGGATGTTCACGGTCAGGGACAAGTCACTTCCTTGTCCTCTTCAGCAAAAACAACAACAGAGAAGAATGCAGCAGGCGACACAACGGGTTACTCCATGGAGCTCTTTACACATACCGTCCCTGGCTTAGAAAGTGAAGCAGTTAACAGTCCATGCCCATTACAAATTGAATCTGACATGGAGTGCACTGACGCACAGCCACAGCCAGACTACTATGCTGGTCCTTTGACTCAGACCACAACATTGCCCTCGCAGGGTGCTGATCAAGAATCAGACCCTGATGAGACTATGTTGCCCCATCACGAACGCTATACCACCGAACGACACGGTGACACAGACGAAGTTGCGCAGGAGGTACAAGAAGAGTTATTAGATGACCCAGTTCTTGACCCCGATTGGCAGCCATTGGGGGAACAGGGTGCAGGCGGCAGCAGTTCTGAAGCAGAGGAGGAGGAGGGGCCGCAGCAGGCATCAACATCGCCACAGGTTCCATCTGCCGGGCCCGTATCTTGCCCAAAACGCGTGGCAAAGCCAAAACCTGGTGGAGGACAGCGTGGCCATCCGGTTAAAGCTCAGTCTGCAATGCCTGAAAAGGTATCCGATGCTAGAAAGAGTGCAGTCTGGCATTTTTTTAAACAACATCCAATTGATCAGCGCAAAGTCATCTGTCAAAAATGTTCTACTTCCTTAAGCAGAGGTCAGAATCTGAAAAGTCTCAATACTAGTTGCATGCATAGACATTTAACCACCATGCATTTGAAAGCTTGGACTAACTACCAAACGTCCCTTAAGGTTGTTGCACCCTCGGCCAATGAAGCTAGTCATCAACGCAACATCCCTTCCGGCAGTGTAGGACCACCATTTAGCGCACCACCTGCTGTATCTGTGCAGGTATCTTTGCCAGGCCAAAGCAGTCAGGGTCAGGGAATCACCAGTTTCGTAGTAGGAAACACTGCATCTAGGGCACCGGCGGCAACAATACCATCTCCCACCGTCTCTCAGTCTGCCATGTCCACCGGCACCCCCGCTAGTTCCACGATCTCCAGCTCTCCAGTCCAGCTCACCCTACATGAGACTATGGTTAGAAAAAGGAAATACTTAGCCTCGCATCCGCGTACACAGGGTTTGAACGCCCACATAGCTAGACTAATCTCGTTAGAGATGATGCCCTACCGGTTAGTTGAAAGCGAAGCTTTCAAAGACCTGATGGACTACGCTGTACCACGCTACGAGCTACCCAGTCGACACTTTTTTTCCAGAAAAGCCATCCCAGCCCTCCACCAGCATGTTAAAGAGCGCATCGTCCATGCACTCAGGCAATCTGTGAGCACAAAGGTGCACCTGACAACAGATGCATGGACCAGTAGGCATGGCCAGGGACGTTACGTGTCCATCACGGCACACTGGGTAAATGTGGTGGATTCAGGGTCCACAGGGGACAGCAAGTTTGGGACAGTTCTGCCTAGCCCACGGTCTAGTAAACAGTTGTCTGTAGCCGTTCGCACCCCCTCCTCCTCCTCCTCCTCGTCCTCCTGCAGAAGCAAGAGCTCGTCCACAGACCGCAGTCGCACAAACACTCCATCCGCACCTGCCACTGTTGCACACCAGGTCTCCCATTATGGGGCAGCTACTGGCATACGTCAGCAGGCTGTATTGACTATGAAGTGTTTGGGCGACAATAGACACACCGCGGAAGTTCTGTCCGAGTTCTTGCAGCAAGAAACGCAGTCGTGGCTGGGCACTGTAGATCTTGAGGCAGGCAAGGTAGTGAGTGATAACGGAAGGAATTTCATGGCTGCCATCTCCCTTTCCCAACTGAAACACATTCCTTGCCTGGCTCACACCTTAAACCTGGTGGTGCAGTGCTTCCTGAAAAGTTATCCGGGGTTATCCGACCTGCTCCTCAAAGTGCGTGGACTTTGCGCACATATCCGCCGTTCGCCTGTACACTCCAGCCGTATGCAGACCTATCAGCGTTCTTTGAACCTTCCCCAGCATCGCCTAATCATAGACGTTGCAACAAGGTGGAACTCAACACTGCACATGCTTCAGAGACTGTGCGAACAGAGGCGGGCTGTTATGTTTTTGTGGGAGGATACACATACACGGGCAGGCAGTAGGATGGCAGACATGGAGTTGTCAGGTGTGCAGTGGTCGAAGATTCAAGACATGTGTCAAGTCCTTCAGTGTTTTGAGGAATGCACACGGCTGGTTAGTGCAGACAACGCCATAATAAGCATGAGCATCCCCCTAATGCGTCTGCTGATGCAAAGTTTGACGCACATAAAGGATCAGGCGTCTGCACCAGAGGAAGAGGAAAGCCTTGATGACAGTCAGCGATTGTCTGGTCAGGGCAGTGTACATGACGAGGTACCGGGCGAAGAGGAGGTGGAGGATGAGGAGGATGATGGGGATGAGTATATTTTTAATGAGGAAGCTTTCCCGGGGGCACGGGAAATTGGTGGCGTGGCAAGGCCGGGTTCTGGTTTTTTGAGGGACACAAGTGACGTAGATTTGCCTGCAACTGCCCCTCAACCAAGCACAACCGCAGATTTGACAACGGGAACTTTGGCCCACATGGCGGATTATGCCTTGCGTATCCTCAAAAGGGACACACGCATTACAAAAATGATGAACGATGACGATTACTGGTTGGCCTGCCTCCTTGATCCTCGCTATAAAGGCAAATTGCAAAATATTATGCCACATGAGAACTTGGAACTAATATTAGCAACAAAACAATCAACTCTTGTTGACCGTTTGCTTCTGGCATTCCCTGCACACAGCGCCCGTGATCGTTCTCACACGAGCTCCAGGGGCCAGCAGACCAGAGGTGTTAGAGGGGCAGAAATCAGAAGTGGCGTTGGACAGAGGGGTTTTCTGACCAGGTTGTGGAGTGATTTTTCTATGACCGCAGACAGGACAGGTACTGCAGCATCAATTCAAAGTGACAGGAGACAACATTTGTCCAGTATGGTTACAAACTATTTTTCATCCCTTATCGACGTTCTCCCTCAACCGTCATTCCCATTTGATTACTGGGCATCCAAATTAGACACCTGGCCAGAATTGGCAGAATATGCATTGCAGGAGCTTGCTTGCCCGGCAGCTAGTGTCCTATCAGAAAGAGTATTCAGTGCTGCAGGTTCAATACTAACAGAAAAAAGGACTCGTCTGGCTACCCAAAATGTAGATGATCTAACCTTCATTAAAATGAACCACAACTGGATTTCAAAATCTTTTGCCCCACCCTGCCCGGCTGACACCTAGCTTTCCTATGAAAAGGTCTTGCCTGTGGACTATTCTGAATGACTTTTCCAATCTCGTAATTTTCTTCACCTGATTGTCCAGCATACGACATGTTTCCACCTCACGAAATGGCCAAACTCCCCACACGGGGCCGTGCTATCGCCACTTTGCGCTTGGACCCTTGAGAGTGCTGTTTGTCTGAAGAGGTGGGTGTGGCCGCTTTTGGTCGACGGCACTGCCACTGGGTCCCTCATAGTACAATAAAGTGTCTCTGGCGGTGGTGGTGCGCACCCAACGTCAGACACACCGTTGTAATATGAGGGGCCCTGTGCCTGTACCGCCGGCCACAAGACAGTTCCCCCCCCCAGCTCAAACAGTGCTCTACCACTAGCAAAATTATCTCTCACAGCTTCACCAATGTGTAGTCTAGCCGCTGACATCCTTCAATGCCTGGCACTGACAATACCATTGTTTTGACATTTTTGTTATGTTAGGCCTTCGAAGCCTGTCTGCGGTCCCTTCTTTCTACAACTACTACACTGACCAGGCCACTGCTGGCCGTGTTACCCTGGAACCAATTTAAAAGTGCCTACAGTCAGCCCAATTTTGTTATGTTAGGCCTTCGAAGACTGTCTGCCGTCACTCCTTCCACTAGACTTCCACTGACCATACACTGCTGCCCATGTACCCCTGGAACCAATTTAAAGTGCCTACAGCCAGCCCAATTTTGTTATGTTAGGCCTTCGAAGCCTGTCTGCGGTCACTCCTTCCACTAGACTTCCACTGACCAGACCACTGCTGCCCGTGTACCCCTGGAACCAATTTAAAAGTGCCTACAGCCAGCCCAAGTTTGTTATGTTAGGCCTTGGAAGCCTGTCTGCGGTCACTCCTTCCACTAGACTTCCACTGACCAGACCACTGCTGCCCGTGTACCCCTGGAACCAATTTAAAAGTGCCTACAGCCAGCCCAAGTTTGTTATGTTAGGCCTTGGAAGCCTGTCTGCGGTCACTCCTTCCACTAGACTTCCACTGACCAGACCACTGCTGCCCGTGTACCCCTGGAACCAATTTAAAAGTGCCTACAGCCAGCCCAAGTTTGTTATGTTAGGCCTTGGAAGCCTGTCTGCGGTCACTCCTTCCACTAGACTTCCACTGACCAGACCACTGCTGCCCGTGTACCCCTGGAACCAATTTAAAAGTGCCTACAGCCAGCCCAAGTTTGTTATGTTAGGCCTTGGAAGCCTGTCTGCGGTCACTCCTTCCACTAGACTTCCACTGACCAGACCACTGCTGCCCGTGTACCCCTGGAACCAATTTAAAAGTGCCTACAGCCAGCCCAAGTTTGTTATGTTAGGCCTTCTAAGCCTGTCTGCGGTCCATTCTTTCAACTACTACTACACTGACCAGGTCACTGCTGCCCGTGTACCCCTGGAACCAATTTAAAATTGCCTACAGCCAGCCCAATTTTTTTATTTTAGGCCTTCGATGCCTGTCTGCGGTCCATTCTTTCAACTACTACTACACTGACCAGGTCACTGCTGTCCGTGTACCCCTGGAACCAATTTAAAATTGCCTACAGCCATGTGTTATTATTTTAGGCCTTCGATGCCTGTCTGCGGTCACTCCTTCCACTAGGCCTCCACTGACCACACCACTGCTGTCCGTGTACCCCTGGAACCAATTTAAAATTGCCTACAGCCAGCCCAATTTTTTTATTTTAGGCCTTCGATGCCTGTCTGCGGTCCATTCTTTCAACTACTACTACACTGACCAGGTCACTGCTGTCCGTGTACCCCTGTAACCAATTTAAAATTGCCTACAGCCATGTGTTATTATTTTAGGCATTCGATGCCTGTCTGCGGTCCATTTTTTCAACTACTACTACACTGACCAGGTCACTGCTGCCCGTGTACCCCTGGAACCAATTTAAAATTGCCTACAGCCATGTGTTATTATTTTAGGCCTTCGATGCCTGTCTGCGGTCACTCCTTCCACTAGGCCTCCACTGACCACACCACTGCTGCCCGTGTACCCCTGGAACCAATTTAAAATTGCCTACAGCCAGCCCAATTTTTTTATTTTAGGCCTTCGATGCCTGTCTGCGGTCCATTCTTTCAACTACTACTACACTGACCAGGTCACTGCTGCCCGTGTACCCCTGGAACCAATTTAAAATTGCCTACAGCCATGTGTTATTATTTTAGGCCTTCGATGCCTGTCTGCGGTCACTCCTTCCACTAGGCCTCCACTGACCACACCACTGCTGTCCGTGTACCCCTGGAACCAATTTAAAATTGCCTACAGCCATGTGTTATTATTTTAGGCCTTCGATGCCTGTCTGCGGTCACTCCTCCACTAGGCCTCCACTGACCACACCACTGCTGTCCGTGTACCCCTGGAACCAATTTAAAATTGCCTACAGCCAGCCCAATTTTTTTATTTTAGGCCTTCGATGCCTGTCTGCGGTCCATTCTTTCAACTACTACTACACTGACCAGGTCACTGCTGCCCGTGTACCCCTGGAACCAATTTAAAATTGCCTACAGCCATGTGTTATTATTTTAGGCATTCGATGCCTGTCTGCGGTCCATTTTTTCAACTACTACTACACTGACCAGGTCACTGCTGCCCGTGTACCCCTGGAACCAATTTAAAATTGCCTACAGCCATGTGTTATTATTTTAGGCATTCGATGCCTGTCTGCGGTCCATTTTTTCAACTACTACTACACTGACCAGGTCACTGCTGCCCGTGTACCCCTGGAACCAATTTAAAATTGCCTACAGCCATGTGTTATTATTTTAGGCCTTCGATGCCTGTCTGCGGTCACTCCTTCCACTAGGCCTCCACTGACCACACCACTGCTGCCCGTGTACCCCTGGAACCAATTTAAAATTGCCTACAGCCAGCCCAATTTTTTTATTTTAGGCCTTCGATGCCTGTCTGCGGTCCATTCTTTCAACTACTACTACACTGACCAGGTCACTGCTGCCCGTGTACCCCTGGAACCAATTTAAAATTGCCTACAGCCATGTGTTATTATTTTAGGCCTTCGATGCCTGTCTGCGGTCACTCCTTCCACTAGGCCTCCACTGACCACACCACTGCTGTCCGTGTACCCCTGGAACCAATTTAAAATTGCCTACAGCCATGTGTTATTATTTTAGGCCTTCGATGCCTGTCTGCGGTCCATTCTTTCAACTACTACTACACTGACCAGGGCACTGCTGGCCGTGTACCCCTGGAACCAACATCAGAAAATATAAAAATAAGTATTTTGCTTATAAAAAAGAAAATACTGGTGAGATATCAAATGCAGACATTTTAACATTAAAAACAAACACACAACTCTAATCTGGTACAGTACTAAAAATGGCCACCAGCTACAATTACTTTCTCCTGCAAGTAGTTAACTGAAAGTTTTTTTAAATTGAAAACACACATATGGCATCCACCGAGTGTTGTCCTGTCGCGTCTTCTTTATATTATTGCCGAGAAGATGCAAAATAATGAAAATAATAAAATCATTAATTACCAAAATAATAGAGAAAGTCAACACCACATTGCAAATAAACATTCATTCCAAATAAAGAAGCAGGGCGCGTCCGAGGGTGAGTATATACCTAATAAGAATATAATCACCCTCGGACGCGCAATGCTTATTTCCAACAGCCTTCCTTCCTAAGAATCAGCCCTTCCGTCGTGTAGAGAGACGTTGTGTTACACTCCAAGGTGTTCCCCAGGTTGCCTTTCCTGAGCTTCGATCTTCCGGCTCTCGTTTAGTAGTTCTTGGAAACTACTCTGCATTAGGCCTTCAAATTGGGTATGGGGTGTAGAGAGATGGTGTGTTCCACTCCAAGGTGTTCCCCAGGTTGCCTTTCCTGAGCTTCGATCTTCCGGCTCTCGTTTAGTAGTTGTTGGAAACTACGCTGCATTAGGCCTTCAAATTGGGTATGGGGTGTAGCGAGAGGGTGTGTTACACTCCAAGGTGTTCCCCAGGTTGCCTTTCCTGAGCTTCGATCTTCCGGCTCTCGTTTAGTAGTTCTTGGAAACTACACTGCATTAGGCCTTCAAATTGGGTATGGGGTGTAGAGAGAGGGTGTGTTACACTCCAAGGTGTTCCCCAGGTTGCCTTTCCTGAGCTTCGATATTCCGGCTCTCGTTTAGTAGTTGTCGGAAACTACGCTGCATTAGGCCTACAAATTGGGTATGGGGCGTAGAGAGAGGGTGTGTTACACTCCAAGGTGTTCCCCAGGTTGCCTTTCCTGAGCTTCGATATTCCGGCTCTCGTTTAGTAGTTGTCGGAAACTACGCTGCATTAGGCCTACAAATTGGGTATGGGGTGTAGAGAGAGGGTGTGTTACACTCCAAGGTGTTCCCCAGGTTGCCTTTCCTGAGCTTCGATCTTCATGCTCTCGTTTAGTAGTTGTCGGAAACTACGCTGCATTAGGCCTACAAATTGGGTATGGGGTGTAGAGAGAGGGTTTGTTACACTCCAAGGTGTTCCCCAGGTTGCCTTTCCTGAGCTTCGATCTTCCGGCTCTCGTTTAGTAGTTGTTGGAAACTACGCTGCATTAGGCCTTCAAATTGGGTATGGGGTGTAGCGAGAGGGTGTGTTACACTCCAAGGTGTTCCCCAGGTTGCCTTTCCTGAGCTTCGATCTTCCGGCTCTCGTTTAGTAGTTCTTGGAAACTACACTGCATTAGGCCTTCAAATTGGGTATGGGGTGTAGAGAGAGGGTGTGTTACACTCTAAGGTGTTCCCCAGGTTTCCTTGCCATTGCTTCGGTCTTCCGACTCTCGTTTAGTAGTTGTAGAAAAGTACACTGCATTAGGCCATACAAAATGGGTATGGGGTGGAGAGAGATGGTGTGTTACACTCCAAGGTGTTCCCCAGGTTGCCTTTCCTGAGCTTCTATCTTCAGGCTCTCATTAAATTGTGGTTAAATGGAACAACTGCATTTGGCGTACTAGTTGGTTTGGGGCCTACTATCGGTGTCTGCCACTCCTTGCTGTTCTCCTCCACTGAACAAAGCTGTGCCGCCTGTTTACTACGGTTGCCAATTTTGAACTGCATTTCGACTACTTACTGATTTGGCCCTACTCTCTGTGTCAGCCTCTCATTCCAGTTGTCCTCCACTGCAATGCCCCCTGGTTATTCCTGTGTTACCAATTTTGAACTGCATTTAGCCCACTTTCTTCTTTGGGCCTATATCTGTGTTTCCACTTCATCGTGCCCATTGCCCAGCCAGTGATAGATGAGTCTGCTGGTACATTGACCCATAACGCAACATTCCCCGTGCACGCTACACAACAACATTGTGACCCTGCTGAAAGTCAGGTTGCTCTTCCCGCATACCATACCACCTTACACGGGGACAAAGAGGAAGGTGCAGATGAAAGTGCAGGTTCCTTCATCAGGTGGGGGGAGGAATACTAGTTGGCGACGTCACTGGCACAGGGCCTCTCATAGTACGCAAAAGTGTTGCTGCCGGTGGGAGGCGCCCCCGCCGTGCAAACACACCGCTGTACTTTGAGGGGCCCTGTGCCAGTGCCAATGCCAACGAGTGGGCCCCCCCTGCTTGCTCAGGTTCACAGCACTTGCAAAGTTGAAATACTTACCTCTCCCTGCTCCACTGCCGTGACGTGGTCCAGATTTCCTGGGCCCACTAATTACTTGAACCAGCCCTACCCCCCACAACTTTAGCCAAATGACCCCCAATTTCAAATGCCTTCCAATTATTATAAGGTAAATTACGCTTGACAAGCTTCATTAAGAAGAATGGATGGTTTTGACATTAAAATGGCCACTCTAGGTGTTTTCCTGGCCCCCACTCACTGCCGACTATGCTGCCCCATTGACTTGCATTGGGTTTCGTGTTTCGGTCGATCCCGACTTTACGTCATAATCGGCCGATTTCACTCGACCCGACTTTGGACATAGTCGGGTTTCGCAAAACCCGGCTCGACTCTAAAAAGGTCAAGGTCGCTCAACTCTACTTATGACCATGTGATATTTCAGTTTTTCTTTTTTAATAAATTTGCAAAAATTTCTACATTTCTGTTTTTTTTCAGTCAAGATAGGGTGCAGAGTGTACATTAATGAGAAAAAAATGAACTTTTTTGAATTTACCAAATGGATGCAATGAAACAAAGAGTGAAAAATTTAATGGGGTATGAATACTTTCCGTACCCACTGTAAGTCAAATACATTGGAGAATGGTTTATATTTTATTTAATGAGTAATTTAATGTCATACTGTAATAAAAGGCATTCTACTAAAATTAAGAGCTAAGCCAATTACAGAGCCTGGTGACTAAGACTAAATCACTTGAATTCCATCTTCCATCTTCAGGGAAAAGTAATTACATTAATCTAGTTCATCATCTAGGGTTTAAACAATATCAAAAGTAATTACAATTTATTGTTTTCAAAGCAGATTAAAAGGTGAAAAGAGAAAAGGTTTCTGACAGTAGATCACTAAAAATGATCCATAACTTTTATTGCTCCATATTTTCATGTGACATATATGCAACCAGAATAACATATAAAGTAAACATTAATCATTGCTGTGGATATTACAGAAAGGCAAGGATGCTTATTGAGTAAATAGCAATCCAGTGATTCAAGCCATTAACCCCTTCATGACCGCAGGTGTTTTCGGTTTAGCGTTTTCGTTTTTAACTCCCCGTCTTCCCAGAGCCATAACTTTTTTATTTTTCTGTCAATATGGCCGTGTGAGGGCTTGTTTTTTGCGGGACGAGTTGTACTTTTGAACGACACATTGGTTTTAACATGTCATGTACCCGAAAATGAGAAAATGTGCGATGAATTTCCAAAATAAGTGATTCTCCAGGTCATTATGAGTTCATGAACACCAAAAATGTCTAGGTTCTTTTTTTAAAGTGGTGAAAAAAAATTCCAAACTTTGTTAAAAAAAAATTGTGCCATTTTCCGATACCTGTAGCGTCTCCATTTTTAGTGATCTCAGGTTGATTGAGGGCTTATTTTTTGTGTGCCAAGCTGACGTTTTTAATGATACCATTTTGATGCAGATACAATCTTTTGATCGCCCGTTATTGCATTTTAAAGCAATGTTGCGGCGACCAAAAAAGCATAATTCTGCTGTTTTACTTTTTTTTCGCTACGCCGTTTAGCAATCAGGTTAATCCTTTTTTTATTGATAGATCGGGCGATTCTAAATTCGGTGATACCAAATATGTGTATGTTTGATTTTGCTCTTATTGTTTGATTTTGAATAGGGTGAAAGGGGGGGTTATTTGAACATCCGTGGCTGTTCCGGGCACATGTCAGCTGTTCAAAACAGCTGATATGTGCAGGAAAAGATGTGGGCTCACCGCCGGAGCCCACATCAAAGGGAAGGAGTCCGATGTGGGCGTACTATTACACCCAACATCGGAAAGGGTTTAAAATTTAGTACAAGGGCTTTGGTTTTGAAAGGAATCTAGAGTTTATTTTCTACATTATATTAACACAGGAATATCTTCAATTAATGTCAAAAATTGGGAAAAAAAGTTTTTTTTTTAATTCTATTATAATTCCATTGACCTCTAGCGAATTTACAGAATACTAGTATTGAAAGATAGGAGACAAAAAAAGCGCAAATAGGGTCTTATCCCCAGGATTGTTCTTAATCAATTGTGAGAGAACTGCTCACCTGGTAGTACACAGTACAAGCGTGTAGTTGTCAGCTGCTGCAGATCCACAGGTCGGCGTTGCGACCTCTCAGAACCGTTATAATAAATGAAATGTGGATTACATCTGCGCTGCTGTGACAAATAATAGATCCAGATATACTGTTAGGGTGTTCGGGTGGTTTATTCAACGAGTTTCAAAGCTCAAAGGCTTCTTCTTCAGGAAGTTTCCACACAAAGATATGACACATGCTACTATTGCCCCGCTTATATACATTCTGAATTCAAATAACGGCGCCAAGCAGTCTTCTGGCATGTGACAGGCAATGTCAAAGTTCAAATAAAGCCGTATTACATAGAAACAAGTTGTTTTTAACATATATGTAAATCATTACTATTATAATTATGATCGATGAACAATATACTAAAATTGCACTTATTTCAAGGTGGAAGGTATAAAAAATAAAAAATAAAAAAAATGTGTGCGAGATCCCGGGACACGAACTGATTTGATGGATTCAACCATCCCCATTCTACTCCCTTCACTTCCAATTTCGCCACCAGAGGAATTACTCCTGGTGAACAAATTCGGCTGACACCCTTCTATACCTGCATATGTTTATTAAAAAATGTATTAAAATGTAGAATTAATAAAGATAAAAATATAGCTATAAAATTCTCCTTTTGGATTTATTTTTTCTTATATATAAAATACTAATTATGAAAATTGTGATGAGATTTTTAAAACAATGGTGAAATAATCATTATATCCTCACTTGGACTGAACCAAGGAGAATTCCTTCTGTCCTTCTCGTGGGTTAAAATTTCAATGAAGTTCCCATAAAAGATCAAGAGAAACTAGGAAGCTACAAGCAGATTTATCCTATCAGCCTGTACAATCACTAGTTACCATTCTGCCTTAGTGATTTCTTCCCGTTCAAAGAGATTAGAGATTTAGAGATTAGAGATTTTTTTCTTTTTAGCTCCTGACCAGATAATTACCTTGCACAGGCTATTTGTCGGGCGCATCACCGGCTTAATGATTTACTGGCACACTAATCTCTTTGAACGGGAAGAAATCACTAAGGCACATTTGAATTCAGAATGTATATAAGCGGGGCAATAGTAGCATGTGTCATATCTTTGTGTGGAAACTTCCTGAAGAAGAAGCCTTTGAGCTTTGAAACGCGTTGAATAAACCACCCGAACACCCTAACAGTATATCTGGATCTATTATTTGTCGCAGCAGCGCAGATGTAATCCACATTTCATTTATTATAACGAATTTACAGAATAGACATGAATACAGCACTCTGGCAATAGTGACAGAACAAGCTGTGTATATGATAACATTTGTTATAATTTAAACACTGAATATTTAAAAGATGTAAAATGTAGGTAACTCTGGTTATTAAAATGTTGTTTCAATGTGTTAATGAATGTCCCATATCTAAACATGCTGCAATAAGCAATGTTAATGGCAAAGTTGTAATGAATATCTGGTGTTCTGACAGATAGTGTGTCACCTAGTGATCATACTTTCATGTATTAAATATAATCAAGAAAAAAATGAGCCTACTATCAATCTATCACAAATAATGTTAACATTTTAAAAGATTTGCCAAGTATAATTATTGTCTTGCAGCATCATGCTCCTTTAACAATAAGCTCATTTACCAGTTCAATTACTACAAAAAATCAGACCTCTTTTTCTGTTACATCTCCCAACGTTCATGCCCATGTTAGCCAGTACTTTCTATAGCGAGTTCTATTCAGCTGCCAAAACAGGACTTCTGGACTCGTATTTTAAGCAATCCCATAGAAAATGAATAGTGCACTATCACACTGTATCTACACATCTTCATTCATACGTAGGATTTGGGAAACCTGCTGTGGACAGTGGTTTGACCTCAGCCAATCCAACAATTATCAACTATCCAGTGGCTAGGTTAAAATTGGTGATAGATTTTTACAACTGTAATACACCTTTAAATTTTCTTCTTCTGATAGATTAGAACACACATAAAATCTCCTTTTTAAATTAGAACATACAACGGGTATTTAGTGCACCATACACTTCTTTTGTTGCAAGAGCTGTAAAATGTAGCTGTTTAGATGAGGCCATATAGCTAGGATTCTTTTCAGGTACAGTGACCGCAATATAGAGCATTCTGCTTAGCCAACATTTTCATAAAATATTGGTAAACATCTGTCCTGGATATCCCAGGCTCTACTTCCTTCACCTTGGTCCGATGTCCTCTGTTCTGCTCTGTTCTGATTTTTGCATGTTGCCCAGCTTGGATCAGTGACGTCATCTGTCTAATTCTATTTAAGGCCCATTAGGACACACGTGTGTTTTATAACATTAGTTTAGTGTACTCCAACTTCTGTGCACACCATATGTACGCATGGGAGTACCTAGGATCAAAACTAGGGGGAGGCAAGCCATGGTCGTTCAGGTTGTTAAATTTTAGAACGAAAAAGGTGAATGAAACAAAAATTTTAAGAAAATTATAAGTAGTTATAGCAGTGCTTTATTAGTTAATATAATTATTTGCTTGCAAAAAAATTTAGATTTTTATTCTAATTCTGTGTCTTATACACTGCTCAAAAAATTAAAGGGAACACTTAACCCCTTACCGGCATCGGACGTACTATACCGTCCGATGCCGGCTCCCCTGCTTTGATGCAGGGCTCCGCGGTGAGCCCGCACCAAAGCCGGGACATGTCAGCTGTTTTGAACAGCTGACATGTGCCCGTAATAGGCGCGGGCAGAATCGCGATCTGCCCGCACCTATTAACTAGTTAAATGCCGCTGTCAAACGCAGACAGCGGCATTTAACTACCGCTTCCGGCCGGGCGGCCGGAAATGACGTCATCGCCGACCCCGTCACATGATCGGGGGTCGGCGATGCTTGTGAATGGTAACCATAGAGGTCCTTGAGACCTCTATGGTTACTGATTGCCCGTCGCTGTGAGCGCCACCCTGTGGTCGGCGCTCACAGCACACGTGCAATTCTGCTACATAGCAGCGATCAGCAGATCGCTGCTATGTAGCAGAGCCGATCGGGTTGTGCCTGCTTCCAGCCTCTCATGGAGGCTATTGAAGCATGGCAAAAGTAAAAAAAAAAAGTTTAAAAAAATGTGAAAAAAATAAAAAAAACATAAAAGTTTAAATCACCCCCCTTTCGCCCCAATCAAAATAAATCAATAAAAAAAATATCAAATCTACGCATATTTGGTATCGCCGCGCTCAGAATCGCCCGATCTATCAATTAAAAAAAAGTATTAACCTGATCGCTAAACAGCGTAGCGGGAAAAAAATTCGAAATGCCAGAATTACGTTTTTTTGGTCGCCGCGACATTGCATTAAAATGCAATAACCGGCGATCAAAAGAACGTATCTGCACCGAAATGCTATCATTAAAAACGTCATCTCGGCACGCAAAAAATAAGCCCTCAACCAACCCCAGATCACGAAAAATGGAGACGCTACAAGTATCGGAAAATGGCGCAATTTTTTTTTTTTTTTAGCAAAGTTTGGAATTTTTTTTCACCACTTAGATAAAAAATAACCTAGTCATGTTTGGTGTCTATGAACTCGTAATGACCTGGAGAATCGTAATGGCAGGTCAGTTTTAGCATTTAGTGAACCTAGCAAAAAAGCCAAACAAAAAACAAGTGTGGGATTGCACTTTTTTTGCAATTTCACCGCACTTGGAATTTTTTTTCCGTTTTCTAGTACACGACATGCTAAAACCAATGATGTCGTTCAAAAGTACAACTCGTCCCGCAAAAAATAAGCCCTCACATGGCCAAATTGACGGAAAAATAAAAAAGTTATGGCTCTGGGAAGGAGGGGAGCGAAAAACGAACACGGAAAAACGAAAAATCCCCTGATCATGAAGGGGTTAAACAACAGAATATAACTCCAAGTAAATCAAACTTCTGTGAAATCAAGCTGTCCACTTAGGAAGCAACACTGTTTAACCATCAATTTAACATGCTGTTGTGCAAATGCAATAGACAACAGATGGAAATTATTGCTAATTACCAAGACAAACTCAATAAAGGAGTGATTCTGCAGGTGGGGACCACAGACCATATTTCAGTACCAATGCTTTCTGGCTGATGTTTCGGTCACTTTTGAATGTTGGTTGTGCTTTCACACTTGTGGTAGCATGAGACGGACTCTACAACCCACACAAGTGGCTCAGGTAGTGCAGCTCATCAAGGATGGCACATCAATGCGAGCTGCGGCAAGAAGGTTTCCTGTGTCTGTCAGTGTAGTGTCCAGAGGCTGGAGGCGCTACCAGGAGACAGGCCAGTACACCAGGAGACATGGAGAGGGCCATTGGAGAGCAACAACCCAGCAGCAGGACCGCTACCTCAGCCTTTGTGCAAGGAAGAACAGGAGGATCACTGCCAGGGCCCTGCAAAATGACCTCCAGCAGGCCACAAATGTGCATGTGTCTGCACAAACAGTTAGAAACCGACTCCATGAAGATAGTCTGAGTGCCCGACGTCCACAGATGGGAGTTGTGCTCACAGCCCAACACCGTGCAGGACGCTTGGCATTTGCCACAGAACACCAGGATTGGCAAATTCGCCACTGGCGCCTTGTGCTCTTCACAGATGAAAGCAGGTTCACACTGAGCACGTCACACACGTGACAGAGAGACGCTGTGGAAACTGATCTGCTGCCTGCAACATCCTTTAGCATGACCGGTTTGGCAGTGGGTCAGTAATGGTGTGGGGTGGCATTTCTTTGTAGGGCTGTACAGCCCTCCATGTGCTCACCAGAGGTAGCCTGACTGCCATTAGGTACCGAGATGAGATCTTCAGACCCCTTCTGAGACCATATGCTGGTGGGGTTGGCCCTGAGTTCCTCCTAATGCAGGACAATGCCAGACCTCATGTGGCTGGAGTGTGTTAGCAGTTCCTGCAAGATGAACTCATTGAAGCTATGGACTGGCCCGCCTGTTCCCCAGACCTGAATCCGATTGAACACATGTGGGACAACATGTCTCGCACCATCCACCAACATCATGTTGCACCACAGACTGTCCAGGAGTTGGCAGATGCTTTAGTCCAGATCTGGGAGGAGATCCCTCAGGAGACCATCTGTCGCCTCATCAGGAGCATGACCAGGCATTGTAGGGAGGTCATACAGGCACGTGGAGGCCACACACACTACTGAGCATCATTTCCTTGTCTTGAGGTACGTCCACTGAAGTTGGATAAGCCTGTAACTTCATTTTCCGCTTTGATTTTGAGAATCATTCCAACTCCAGACCTCCGTGGGACATTAGTTGTGATTTACGTTGATCATTTTTAGGTTTTATTGTTCTCAACACATTCTATAATGTAATGAATAAAGATTTACAACTGGAATATTTCATTCAGTGATACCTAGGATGTGGGATTTTAGTGTTCCCTTTATTTTTTTGAGCAGTGTACTAATATAGTAAAGCAGGAAGGAGATATCCAAATGTTTAAATGATATAAGGAGTCTATGGATATTTAAAACTTAACCTTTGTTAGGTATGATAGGTTAAAATATAAGATGAGGTGTATAATTAAATAAAAAACCCTTTACCAACATACAAAGAGTGGGGAAAAGTGAATAAAAACTGACTAAATTCAAGACCCTTTTGGAATCTATCTGTTGGATAGATTAGACCGTGGCTTGTTGGACGGAATAGTATATACTCAATGTGCACACAAACAGCTATTCCTATACTCAGAAAATATGCTTCCAGTGGCTTTAAAGAAAAACTCCTAAACCAGGAGTATATATATGCTCTTGTAGTGATGAGCGAATATACTCGTTACTCGAGATTTCTTGAGCATGCTCGGGGGTCCTCCGAGTATTTTTTAGTGCTCGGAGATTTAGTTTTACTTGCCGTAGCTGAATGATTTACATCTGTTAGCCAGCATAAGTACATGTGGGGTTTCCCTAGCAACCAGGCAACACAGCCCAGCAACTGTATACACATCACCACCAGGCCAGCCCCGGTATACGTCACCAGCCCCAGTCCAGCACCTGTATATACATCATCAGACAGCCCAGCACCTGTATACGTCCAGCCCAGCCTCCAGCCCACCACCTGTAAACATCACCAGCCCAGCACCTGTATATACATAACCAGACAGCCCAGCACCTGTATACGTCACCAGCCCAGCCTCCAACCCACCATCTGTATACATCACCAGCCCCAGCCCAGCACCTGTGTATACATCACCACGAGGCCAGCCCCTGTATGCGTCACTAGCCCCAACCTAGCACCTGTATATACATCACCAGGTAGCCCAGCACCTGCATACGTCATGAGCTCCAGCCTAGCACCTGTATATACATCACCAGCCCAGCACCTGTATACGTCACCAGCTCCAGCCCAGCACCTGTATATACATCACCTCCAAGCCAGCCCCTGTATACATCACCAGTCCAGCCCCCAGCCCAGCCCCAGTATACGTCACCAGCCCGAGCCCAGCACCTGCATATACGTCACCAGCCCAGCACATGCATACGTCCCCAGCCCAGCCTCCAGCCCAGCACCTATATACATCACCAGCCCCAGCCCAGCACCTGTGTATACATCAATACCAGGCAAGCCTCTGTATAAGTCACCAGCCCCAGCCCAGCACCGTTATATACATTACCAAGCAGCCCAGCACCTGTATACATCACCCTCCCAGCCTCCAGCCCAGCACCTGTATACATCACCAGCCGCAGCCCAAGACTTATATATACATCACCAGCCCAGCACCTGTATATGTCACCAGCCCCTGTCCAGCACCTGTATATACATCACCACCAGGCCAGCCCCTGTATACATCACTATCACCAGCCCAGCCTCCAGCCCAGCACCTGTATATACATCAGCCCCACTGTATTACAGGTGCTGGCCTCTGGGGGCTGGGCTGATGTATTTTACTTTAAACATCTTTCTGGGGTCAATTATTATTATTATACACATACACTCTGTCTGGGTAACTCACTCACCCCGTCCCAGAGAGACCGGCGTCAGCGTCACTGATGTGATTGAATAAGAATGTGATGATTATACCCGATGTTACCCGACCTAACACCATGCGATTGCAGCAGGCAGGCCGCACCTGTGCCGGAGCCGCAGCATGAAGACCAGAAGAGGACGTCATGGAATGAAGATAGGAGGCGCCGGAGTGGACCTGAGACCCATTTGACCGGACCGCAGCAGGACCGCCCCTGGGTGAGTATAATCTAACCTCTTTTTCTCATCTTTCAGGATACATCGGGGGCTTATCTACAGCATTACAGAATGCTGTAGATAAGCCCCTGATGACGGTGAGCTTATTTCACCATCAATTTTGGGGGTGACAGGTTCCCTTTAAGGGTAGGTTAATTTTAATATTGAGAGATAGAATATCAAAAACAAAATCCAGAAAATCACATTGTAAAAATAATATAAATGTATTTGCATTTTGCAGTGAGAAATAAGTATTTGATCCCTCTGGCAAACAAAACGTAATACTTGGTGACAAAACCCTTGTTGGCAAGCACAGCAGTCAGAGGTTTTTTGTAGTTGATGATGAGGTTTGCACACATGTCAGGAGGAATTTTTGTCCACTCCTCTTTGCAGATCAGGCAACTCAGAGCTTCAACTCCCTCCATAAGTTTTCTATGGGATTAAAGTCTGTAGGTTGGCTGGCCCACTCCATGACCTTAATGCGCTTCTTTTTAAGCCATTCCTTTGTTGCCTTGGCTGTATGTTTTGGGTCATTGTCTTGCTGGAAGACTCAGCCATGACCCATTTTTAATGTCCTGGAGAACGGAAGGAGGTTGTCACTCAAGATTTTACGCTATATGGCCCCATCCATTCTCCCATTGATGCAGTGAAGTAGTCCTGAGCCTTTAGCAGAGAAACACCCCCAATACATAATGCTTCCACCTCCATGCTTGACAGTGGGGACAGTGTTCTTTGGGTCATAAGCAGCAGTTCTCTTCCTCCAAACACAGCAAGTTGAGTTAATGCCAAAGACCTCAATTTTTGTCTCATCTGACCACAGTACCTTCTCCCAATCACTCGTAGAATCATTCAGGTGTTCATTGGCAAACTTCAGATGGGACAGCACATGTGCCTTCTTGAGCAGGGGGACCTTGCAGGCACTACAGAATTTTAAGCCTTTATGGCGTAATGTGTTTCCAATGGTTTTCTTGGTGACTGTGGTCCCAGCTGCCTTGAGATCATTGAAAAGTTCCCCCCATTTAGTTTTAGGGTGATCTCTCACCTTCCTCATGATCAAGGCTACCCCACGAGGTGAGATTTTTCATGGTGCCCCTGATCGATGTTGATTGACAGTCATTTTATATTTCTTCCATTTTCTTTTTATTGCACCAACCGTTGTCTCTTTCTCACCCAGCATCTTACTTATGGTTTTGTAGCCCATTCCAGCTTTGTGCAGGTCTATGATCTTGTCCCTGACATCCATATAAATCTCTTTGGTCCTGCCCATGTTGTAGAGGTTAGAGTCTGACTGATTAATTGAGTCTGTGGACAGGAGTCTTTTATAAAGGTGACTATGTAAAACCGCTGTCTTTAATGCAGGTAACGAATTGATTAGGAGCGCCTAACTGGTCAGTAGGGGCCAGAACTATTAATGTTTGGTAGAGGACCAAATATTTTCTGGATTTTATTTTTGATATTCTATCTCTCAATGTTAAAATTACCTACCTTTAAAATTATAGACTGTTCCTGTCTTTGTCAATGGGCAAACTTACAAAATCAGCAAGAGATCAAATACTTATTTCCCCCACTGTATATATTTTAGAGAGAAGTCACTTGGCATTTATTAATTGATTGGTTATTCTATACCTTTCCTCTCTTTTCTTCTTGGATAAATAGCGGTAATACATATCTCTTTTTGATAGAGAAGTGTCTCCCGTGCTGAGCACTCTATAATTTTACATAGGAAGTGTAACACACAAGTGATCTTCACTCGACTAAACTACACCATGTTCCAAATTATTATGCAAATGACATTTTTCTCGGATTTTCCTAAATGGTCTGGGCAAAGGACAGTCAGTCTAATAAAAGTCATCACCTGTTAGAGTATACATTGAATTTTATTGAAGAAACCTCCCAATGATAACAGTATAATCTCCAAAATGAATTAAAAACTCAAAATGCACTGTTCCAAATTATTAGGCACAGTAGAATTTCTAAACATTTGATATGTTTAAAAGAACTGAAAATGCTCAATTGTGGAATTGGCAGCATTAGGAGGTCACATTCACTGAACAAAAAAGCTATTTAGCTCCAAAACATCCTAACATGCCAAGTTACATGTTAACATAGAAACCCTTCTTTGATATCACCTTCACAATTCTTGCATCCATTGAACTTGTCAGTTTTTGGAGAGTTTCTGCTTGTTTTTCTTTGCATGAAATAAGAATTGCCTCCCATAGCTGCTGTTTTGACGTGAACTGCCTCCCACCCTCATAGATCTTTTGCTTGATGATACTCCAAAGGTTCTCTATAGGGTCGAGGTCAGGTGAAGATGGTGGCCACACCAGGAGTTTATCTCTTTTTATGCCCATAGCAGCCAATGAGAGGTATTATTTGCAACAAGAGATGGTGCATTGTCATGCATGAAGATGATTTTGCTCCTGAAGGCACGTTTCTGTGTTTTATACCATGGAAGAAAGTTGAAACTCTGTATACTTTGCAGAGGTCATTTTCACACCTACAGGAACCTTAAAGGGCCCTACCAGCTGTTTCTGGAATTCCCACCAGGGCCGTGAGGTACTCGGTACCGGGTCCAGTACTTAAAGGGATAGGTCACGGTGGAGACGACCTGGTCCATGGCCCTGGATGCCCAAGTAAAAGGGAAGTTCTTAAAGAGGTTTTTGAAATAAAGAAAGTTTGTGACGCCACCTGTGGTATTCGGTCAGGGATGACCAACACTGCTTAAAGGGGTCCTCTGGGGTGATGTTATGGCAGCCAGATGGTATAACTTTCCACAGGTGAAGTAGGTCCCCAGGGCTCCCGGTGAATAGATGGAAGATGGTGAGTGGTACAGTAAAGAACGAAGGATGCAGTTGTGCAGTCTTTTTTACCTGGTTTACTGATGGTAGCTGGCAGCAACATTCCAGGGCATCAGATCACAGGTACAGGCAGGGTCCGGCCGGCTTGAAAGCCAGTTCAGAGTCGAGCTTTACCAGGAGGAGTTAAAAGACTTCCTCTTAGCGCGGTGGTATTATAGCCCCTTACTGCCTATGGCTTCTTATCAAGGTCCTCTCAATTATCTCTGTCCTTTATTGAAGAGGGACACAAACCCATATGACAGGTTACTCAAACCTTTTTACAGGGTCTCTATCATGACCCGGGCTCTATATGTCACTGTGTCTCCTGGGTATTAGGGTGGACAGGTTACGTGTAGTCTAGCTGTCCTACCGGTTTCTGCTGTGCCTCCTAGAGTATGACACAACCTCAGTCTTCCGGTTACCAGTATCTTCACTCTATCAGGGAGGTAGCCCAGTTGCAGCTATTCTCCCTTGTTGTCACTCTCCTGTACTTCACTCTCCAGCACGTTAGCTAAAGGCTGTTCTTCTGTTTCTCACTATCTAGGAGCTACAGCACCTCAGGCTGTATGGCCCCTCATCCATCCTTCTCCCTCAGACTGCTCCAGTCTGCTGTCTGGCACCAACTGACTAATTCTTCTTAACTGCTTAACAAACTACCTAGCAACTAACTCCTGCTCCCGACCAGAGAGAGGAGCTCCCCTGAAGTTGGGTGCAGAGCTCCTCCTTCTGGCCTGTAGTCCGAACGGAGTTATATGTGCTAATTACCTGTTACAAGGAATCTTCCATTGCTTCCAAGCATGACATCACTCTCCCCATGAGGAAAGCAATGCCACTGTGACAACCTGGACCCAGGGGCGTCACACTTCCCCATGATTCCAGCCCAAAACATGACTCGTCCACCTCCTTGCTGATGTTGCAGCCTTGTTGGGACATGGTGGCCATCCACCAACCATCCACTACTCCATCCATCTGGACCATCCAGGGTCGTTCGACACTCATTAGTAGGATTGAGCGAACCGGATCGGACAAATTAAAAAATCGCCGACTTTCGGCAAAGTCGGGTTTCATGAAACCCGACCCGATCCTAGTGTGGGATTGGCCATGAGGTCGGCGATCTTCGTGCCAAAGTCGCGTTTCGTATGACACTTTCAGCACCATTTTTCAGCCAATGAAGGAGGATGCAGAGTGTGGGCAACATGATGACATATGTCTCGGTCCCCACCATCTTAGAGAAGGGCATGACAGTGATTGGCAGCATCACAGGGGCTATAAAGGGGCGTGCACGCCGACCGCCATCTTACTTCTGCCGATCGTAGCATAGGGAGAGGTTGCCACAGCTTCATCAGAAGAAGGGATACAGTTAGGAAGGGAAGATTAAGCCCCGAAACTGCTTGTGCTGTAGCGATTTCCACTGTCCAACACCACCATTTGTTTGCAGGGACAGTGGAGGCTATATTTTTGTGCATCAGCTCTGTAGCTTATTAGGCTGCCTTATAAGGCTCCCTGATAGCTGCATTGCTGTTTGCACACCGCTGTGCAAACCAACTGCTTTTTTAAAAGCAAAAATCCTTTTGCTCCTTTCTGCACAGTTATCTTGTTTATTTGTCCACACTTTTGTGTGCAGCAGTCCTTTTTATTGCTGCCATACTTTTCCTGAGATCATTGTAGGGAGATTGAAATTGTACTACAGTCCTTGTAATTTTTCACATATCTTCCAGCCACTTTCTGCCACTGCGTCGATTCAAAGTGACAGGAGACAGCATTTGTCCAGTATGGTTACGAACTACTTTTCCTCCCTTATCGATGTCCTCCCTCACAGGTCATTCCCCTTTGATTACTGGGCATCTAAAATAGACACCTGGCCTGAATTGGCAGAATATGCATTACAGGAGCTCGCTTGCCCTGCTTCTAGTGTGCTATCAGAAAGAGTCTTCAGTACTGCTGGTTCAATACTGACCGAAAAAAGGACACGTCTGGCTACCCAGAATGTTGATGATCTAACCTTCATTAAAATGAACCAATCATGGATTTCAAATTACTTTGCCCCACCTTCTCCTGCTGACACGTAACTTGCCTGAAAAATGTCTTGCTTTTGGCCTCCTCTTACTGACTTCTCCAATTCCGCCATTTGCAACTGCTGAATGTCCACCATAGGCCATTTTTATACCTCCCTAAATGGGCTGACTCCCCCCACAGGGCCGTGGTCACCACCTGGCGCAAGCACCCGTGCGAGTGCCGTTTGCCTAGACAGGTGGGCGACGGCACTGGCACAGGGTCCCTCATAGTACAATGAAGTGTCTCTGACGGTGGTGGTGCACAACAACATCAGACACACCGTTGTAATGCCAGTACTGCCGCCCATGAGAGAGTGTTCCCCCAGCTCGAACAGTGCTCTACCACTTGCAATACTTACCTCTCCCTGCTCCACCACTGTGTAGTCTGTGCTGTTAAATCCTTCAATGGCGCTGCCAATACAAATTTGTTGAAATGATAGTTAAAACATACAGGGGCCCTGGCCTCCATTTAGACCAGTTAATACTTTGTGCCTACTACCACTGTCTGCTACTCAGCAGAGGAGCCCACCCCAGTACCTAGCTATGCTGCCTGTTTAGTCCTGTTACCAATTTTGAACTGCATTTAGCCTACTTTTTTACTGTGGGCCTACAAACTGTGTCTGTGCCACTCATTACAGTTGTCCTCCACTGAACAAAGCAATGCTGCCTGTTTAGTCCTGTTACCAATTTTGAACTGCATTTAGCCTACTTTTTTATTGTGGACCTACAAACTGTGTCTGCGCCACTCATTACAGTTGTCCTCCACTGAACAAAGCTATGCCGCCTGTTTAGTCCTGTTACCAATTTTGAATTGCATTTAGCCTACTTTTTTAGTTCGGCCTACTAACTGTGTCTGCGCCACTCATTACAGTTGTCCTCCACTGAACAAAGCTAGGCCGCCTGTTTAGTCCTGTTACCAATTTTGAACTGCATTTAGCCTACTTTTGTATTTGGGCCTACTAACTGTGTCTGCTCCACTCATTACAGTTGTCCTCCACTGAACATAGCTAGGCCGCCTGTTTAGTCCTGTTACCAATTTTGAACTGCATTTAGCCTACTTTTGTATTTTAGCCTACTCTGTGTCTGCGCCACTCATTACAGTTGTCCTCCACTGAACAAAGCTATGCTGCCTGTTTTGTCCTGTTACCAATTTTGAACTGCATTTAGCCTACTTTTGTATTTGGGCCTACTAACTGTGTCTGCTCCACTCATTACAGTTGTCCTCCACTGAACATAGCTAGGCCGCCTGTTTAGTCCTGTTACCAATTTTGAACTGCATTTAGCCTACTTTTGTATTTTAGCCTACTCTGTGTCTGCGCCACTCATTACAGTTGTCCTCCACTGAACAAAGCTATGCTGCCTGTTTTGTCCTGTTACCAATTTTGAACTGCATTTAGCCTACTTTTGTATTTGGGCCTACTAACTGTGTCTGCTCCACTCATTACAGTTGTCCTCCACTGAACATAGCTAGGCCGCCTGTTTAGTCCTGTTACCAATTTTGAACTGCATTTAGCCTACTTTTGTATTTGGGCCTACTAACTGTGTCTGCTCCACTCATTACAGTTGTCCTCCACTGAACAAAGCTATGCTGCCTGTTTTGTCCTGTTACCAATTTTGAACTGCATTTAGCCTACTTTTGTATTTTAGCCTACTCTGTGTCTGCGCCACTCATTACAGTTGTCCTCCACTGAACAAAGCTAGGCCGCCTGTTTAGTCCTGTTACCAATTTTAACTGCATTTAGCCTACTTTATTATTTGGGCCTATATCTGTGTTTCCTCCTCATCCTGCCCATTGCCCAGCCACTGCTAGATGAGTCTGCTGGTACATTGACCCAGACCACTACATTCCCCTTGCACTCTACACAGCCTGAATCTGACCCTGCTGAAAGTCAGGTTCCCCTTCCCGCATACTATACCACATTACACGGGGACAAAGAGGAAGGTGCATATGAAAGTGCAGGTTCCTTCATCAGGTAGGGGGGCATACTCGTTGGCGACGTCACTGGCACAGGGCCCCTCATAGTACGCAAAAGTGTCTCTAGCAGTGGGAGGCGCCACCCGCTGTCAAACACACCGCGGTACTATGAGGGGCCCTGTGCCAGTGCCAAGTGCCAATGAGTGGGCCCCACCCTGCTTGCTCAGGATCACAGCACTTGCAAAGTTGAAATAATTACCTCTCCCTGCTCCACCGCCGTGACGTATTCCGCATTTCCTGGGCCCACGAAAATCTTGAGCCAGCCTTACCCCCCCCACAACTTTAGCCAAATGACCCCCTGTTTTCAATGTCTAACTATTATTATAAGGCAAATTAAGATTGACAAGCTTAAGAAATAAGAATTGATGTTTTGGGCATTAAAATGGGCACTGTAGGTGTTTTCCTGTCCTCCACTCACTGCCGACTTTGATTCCCCATTGACTTGCATTGAGTTTCGTGTTTCTGTCAGCCCCCGACTTTTCAAAATAATCGGCCGATTTCACCCGACCCGACTTTTGATAAAGTCGGGTTTATCGAAACCCGACTCGATCCTAAAAAAGTAAAAATTGCTCAACTCTACTCATCAGTAAACAAGACTGTTTGAAAATTAGTCTTCATGTATGTCTGGGTGCACCGCAACTGATTCTGCTTGTAAACACTGTTTAGGGGTGGCCGAATATTAGGTTTATGCACCACAGCAAGCCTTTGAAGGATCCTACACCTTGAGGTTCGAGGGACTCCAGAGGCACCAGCAGCTTCAAATAACTGTTTGCTGCTTTGCAATGGTATTTTGGCAGCTGCTCTCTTAATCCAATGAATTTGTCTGTCAGAAACCTTCCTCATTAAGCCTTTATCTGCATGAACTCTGTCTGTGCTCTGTTTCAGTCA
The DNA here is from genome assembly GCF_032444005.1 of Ranitomeya imitator. Lineage (NCBI taxonomy): Eukaryota > Metazoa > Chordata > Amphibia > Anura > Dendrobatidae > Ranitomeya > Ranitomeya imitator. Next base: position 128,127,865 of record NC_091287.1, read on the forward strand.
CAAATCTCTTCACAGTATGATGATCACTCTGAAGTTTTCGTGAAATATCTAATGTTTTCATACCTTGTCCAAGACATTGCACTATTTAATGCTTTTCAGCAGCAGAGAGATCCTTTTTATTTCCCATATTGCTTGAAACCTGTGGCCTGCTTAATAAAGTGGAACATCATTTTTAAGTAGTTTTCCTTTAATTAGAATCACCTGGAAAACTAATTATCACATGTTTTTAAGATTGATTTCAGTGATCCATTGAGCCCTGAGACACAAGACCATCCACGAGTTTATTTGAAAAACAAAACAATTAAATTTTTATAACACTTAAATACAATTTGCATAATCATTTGGAACATGGTGTAATGTTAGCTCAAGTACATGTATATGTAAAATATTTTGAGAGGTATAATAGATTTCTTCTTAGATAAGAAATGAATATAGAATATACAGTTGTGTGAAAAAGTGTTTGCCCCATTTCTGATTTCATGCTAGATGGTGGCCTGATTCTAACGCATCGGGTACTCTAGAATATGTATGTATATAGCAGCCACATACTATATAGCACAGGCCACGTAGTATATAGGAGCCATGTAGTATATAGCATACAAATAGTACGTGGCCTGTGCTATATAGTATGTGGCTGCTATATGCATACATACATATTGTAGAATACCCGATGTGTTGTATATAACGCAGCCCACGCAGTATCTAACACAGGCCACGTAGTATACAGCAGCCATGTAGTATATAACACTGCCCACGTAGTATATAGCAGCCATGTAGTATATAGTACTACCCACGTAGTATATAGCAGCCATGTAGTATATAGTACTGTCCATGTAGTATATAGCAGCCATATAGTATATATTACTGCCCACGTAGTATAAAGCAGCCATGTAGTATATAGTACTGCCCACGTAGTATATAGCAGCCATGTAGTATATAGTACTGCCCATGTAGTATATAGCAGCCATGTATCCAACGCAGCCCATGCAGTATTTAGCAGTGTGGGCACATATCCCTGTTAATAAAAAGAATTAAAATAAAAAATAGTTACATACTCACCCCCTGGGATCCAACGGCGCTGTGGCGATGGGCGCGCGGCTGCTGCCATCTTCCATTCCCAGGATGCATTGCGAAATTACCCAGAAGACTTAGCGGTCTCGCAAAACTGCTAAAGGTACCGTTACACTAAACGACTCACCAACGATCACGAGCAGCGATACGACCTGGCCGTGATCGTTGGTAAGTTGTTGTGTGGTCGCTGGGGAGCTGTCACACAGACAGCTCTCTCCAGCGACCAACGATCAGGGGAACGACTCCGGCATCGTTGAAACTGTCTTCAACGATGCCGAAGTCCCCGGGTAACCAGGGTAAACATCAGGTTACTAAGTGCAGGGCCGCGCTTAGTAACCCGATATTTACCCTGGTTACCACTGTAAAAGTAAAAAAAAAAACACTACATACTCACATTCCGATGTCTGTCACGTCCCCCGCCGTCAGCTTCCCGCACTGACTGCGTCAGTGCCGGCCGTAAAGCAGAGCACAGCGGTGACAGTGCAGGGAAGATGACGGCGGGGGATATGACAGACATCGGAATGTGAGTATGTACTGTTTTTTTTTTTTACTTTTACAATGGTAACCAGGTTAAATATCGGGTTACTAAGCGCGGCCCTGCGCTTAGTAACCCGATATTTACCCTGGTTACAAGTGAACACATCGCTGGATCGGCGTCACACACGCCGATCCAGCGATGACAGCGGGTGATCCGCGACCAAAAAAAGGATCCTGATCATTCCCCAACGACCAACGATCTCCCAGCAGGGGCCTGATCGTTGGTCGCTGTCACACATAACGAGATCGTTAGCGGGATCGTTGCTACGTCACAAAAAGCGTGACGTTGCAACAATATCGTTAACGAAATCGTTATGTGTGAAGGTACCTTAAGTCTTCTGGTTAATTTCGCAATGCATCTCTGGGACCGGAAAGCTGGCGGAAGGCACGAGCGCATCCTCGGACTACGGAGGGTGAGTATAGCACTTTTTTTTTATTATTATTTTTAACATTCAATTTTTTTACTATTGACGCTGCATAGGCAGCATCAATAGTAAAATGTTGGGGACACACAGGGTTAATAGCAGCGGTAACGGAGTGCGTAACTCGCGGCATAATGCGGTCCGTCACTGCTGGCATTAACCCTGTGTGAGCAGTGACCGGAGGGGAGTATGGAGCGGGCACTGACTGCGGGGAGTAGGAAGGGACTAATCGGACTGTGCTCGTCGCTGATTGGTCATGGCAGCCATGACAGGCAGCTGGCGAGACCAATCAGCGACTTGGATTCATGACAGACAGAGGCCGCGACCAATGAATAACCGTGACAGACAGAAGGACAGACAGACGGAAGTGACCCTTAGACAATTATATAGTAGATTCTTTTGTCACACTTAAATGTTTCAGATCACCAAACAAATTTAAATATTAGACAAAGATAACCCGAGTAAACAAAGAATGCAGTTTTTAAATGAAGTTCTTTATTACTAAGGGAAAAAGAAATTCAAACCTACAGGTCCCTAAGTAAAAAGTGATTGCCCCTAAACTAAATAACTGGTTGGATCATCCTTAGTAGCAACAACTGAGTCAAGCATTTGTGATAACTGGCAGTGAATCTATTACAACGCTCTGGAGGAATTTTGGCCCACTAATCTTAGCAGAATAGTTGTAACTCAGCCGCATTGGAGGGTTTCCGAGCATGAACCACCTTTTTAAGGTCATGCTATAGCATCTCAATCGGATTAAGGTCAGGACTTTGACTAGGCCACTCCAAAGCAAAGCATTAATTTTGTTTTTCTTAGCCATTCAGAGGTGGACTTGCTGGTGTGTTTTTGATCATTGTCCTGCTGCATTACCAAAGTGTGCTTCAGCATGAGGTCATGATCAGATTATCTGACATTCTCCTTCAGTATTTTTTGGTAGATAGCAGAATTCATAGTTCCATTTACCACAGTAATTCTTCCAGGTCCTGAAGCAGCAAAACAGCCCCTGACCATCACACTACCACCATCATATTTTACTGTTGTTATGATGTTCCTTTTGTGAAATTATGTGTTACTTCTACGCCAGATGTAATGGGACATACACTTTCCAAAAAGTTTAACTTTTGTCTCATCAGGTCAGTATTCTCCCAAAAGTCTTGGGGATCATCAAGATGTTTTCTTGCAAAACTGAGACAAGCCTTTATGTTCTTATTGCTCAGCTCAGCAGTGTTTTTTGTCTTGGAATGCTGCCATGCAGTAAGTATCTTTTTTTATGGTGGAGTCATAAACACTGACCTTAACTGAGGAAAGTGAGGCCTACCGTTCTTTGGATGTTGTTGCATGGTCTTTTCTGATCTCTTGGATGAGTTTTCACTGCACTCTGGGGTAATTTTTGGTTGGTTGGCCATTCCTTGGAAGGTTCACCACTGTTCCATGTTATGAATATTGGCTCTCAATGTGGTTCCCTGCAGTCCCAAAGTTTTAGAAACAGCTTTATAACCTTTATCAGACTGCTAGGTTTCAATAACTTTGTTTCTCATTTGTTCCAGAATTTCTTTGGATTACGGCATGATGTCTAGCTTTTGATGACCTTTTGGTCTACTTCACTTGGTTAGGCAGGACCTATTTAAGTGATTTCTGAATTGAAAACAGGTGTGGTAATAATCAGGCCTAGATGGGGCTAGGAATTTTTAACTCGACTTCCCAAAGATGTGAAAAACCACAGTTAATTTATGTTATAAGGTGGGGGTGTCATAGCTGTTTGCGTTCTGACCCAATGTCAGATATGCCAGATCACCAGTGAGGCCAACAAATGTAACTCAATGTAATTAATGTAGCCCATCCCCCTGTTACCCAGGGTCATGATAACCTTTATTTCCCACGTACCCTGAACTTGTTGTGGCTGACTATTGAGAATATATATGATAAGAAGTATAGTCTTCTTGAAGAGGAGACTACCAGACCTCTGCATCATGAGAACAAATTCTAGCAATTAAAGGCAAAAGGCAAATTAAAGACAAAACATTAACCCTTCTATATCAGGGGCAATCACTTTTTCACACATGGCTCTGTAGGTTTGGATTTTTTTTTCTGTCACGATCCATTTTTGGACTTGTGGCAGCTCTGGTTCCACTCAGTTTAAAACTTTTTTCCTTTTGGACTATTGGGGGCTTTTGTCAGTTTTTCCCCAGCTGGCAATCTGATGTTGCTGCAGTGCTGCTGGGTCAGCTGATGCAGGTGGTGACCACTCCCACCATCCTTTAATAGGTCACCTGATGCATCAGCTGACTGTTGATGATACAGTTTCTTTCTGGAGACCAGCCTTGCAGGATCAGGGCTCTGGTGTCAGCCACGTCTGGTGACTGGAGTCCAGTTGCTGCTGTTATCTCTAGTGTGGAGCTTAGCAGCGTTGTTCATAAGCTAAGTGTTTTTTTTACCTTGTCCCTTTGGTGTTTGTCACTTCCCCCGTGTGTATTATCTGCAGAGGTGAGGCTAGTGCTCCTTGCCGGCCAGTGCATAAGGCAGGGCAGTCATAGTGCCTACTATGGATTAGGTATCCTGACAGCGGCAGAAGGAAGGACCCACAGAGGGTGTTAGAGGAGTGCAGGAACAGGTTCAGGTTTGAACTCAGGTAGTGACCATCCCCCATTCCCTACGGGCTGGGCCTTCCTCTCACCTTTTCCATCCCGTTGTTTGTAAGCTGTGCCGTCCGTTGACTGACCACCCATTGGGTCGGGTCACATCGTGACATTTTCCCTTAATAATAATTTACCTTATGTAAAAAACTGCATTTTGTGTGTTTTACTTGTGTTATCTTTGTCTAATATTCAAATTTGTTTGGGGATCTGAAACATTTCAGTGTGACAAAAGAATAGGAAATCAGGAAGGGTCAAACACTTTTTCATACAACTGTATGTAGATTACAGGGAAATTAACGCATATTCCATATAAACAGGAGTATATTATATTCCCTGTGCTTGTTACGTGGAGAATGAACAGGGAATATATGTAGAAGAGAAGGAAATAAACACATATTCCATGTTCATTCCCCAACTAACAGGTCCATAATATAGACCTGTTTAAATGGATATCATGTTCATTTCACTCTATTTTACATATATTTCATGTTCATTCCCCATCTAAAAGCACATGAAATATATTATAGGCCTGTTAACCCCTTCCCGACCTTTGACGCCACATAGGCGTCATGAAAGTCGGTGCCAATCCGACCTGTGACGCCTATGTGGCGTCATGGAGGGATCGCGTCCCTGCAGAACGGGTGAAAGGGTTAACTCCAATTTCACCCGATCTGCAGGGACAGGGGGAGTGGTACTTCAGCCCAGGGGGGGGTGGCTTCGCCCCCCCCCCCCCCCCCCCGTGGCTACGATCGCTCTGATTGGCTGTTGAAAGTGAAACAGCCAATCAGAGCAATCTGTAATATTTCACCTATGAAAATTGGTGAAATATTACAATCCAGCCATGGCCGATGCTGCAACAGCATCGGCCATGGCTGGAGACCCCGATCTGGCCCCCCCACCGACTGACGGCGGCGATCTGCAGCCGCCATCAGTGTTCCGTACCCCTCCATCCTGTCCTAAGCGCCTTCCTCTCCCCTCCGACCCTCCCCCGTTCTCCCCTCCACCCCACCCCAGCTGTCCGATCGCACCCCCCCATACTTACCTAGTCCCGGTGTCCCTCCCGGTGCCCTCGGTCTTCTCGCATGAGCGCCGCCATCTTGGAAAATGGCGGGCGCATGCACAGTGCGCCCGCCGAATCTGCCGGCCGGCAGATTCATTCCCTGTACATTTTGATGGCTGTGATAGGTTCTATCACAGCGATCAAAATAAAAAAAATATTAAATAACCCCCACTTTATCCCCCCCATAGGTAGGGAAAATAATAAAATACAGAACATATATTTATTTTTGTTTTTCCGTTAGGGTTAGGGATAGGGTTAGGGTTGCACTTAGGGCTAGGGTTGCACTTAGGGTTAGGGTTGCACTTAGGGTGAGGGTTGCACTTAGGGCTAGGGTTGCACTTAGGGCTAGGGTTGCACTTAGGGTTAGGGTTGCACTTAGGGTTAGGGTTGCACTTAGGGTTAGGGTTGCACTTAGGGTTGCACTTAGGGTTAGGGTTGCACTTAGGGCTAGGGTTGCACTTAGGGCTAGGGTTGCACTTAGGGTTGCACTTAGGGCTAGGGTTGCACTTAGGGCTTGGGTTGCACTAAGGGCTAGGGTTGCACTTAGGGCTAGGGTTGCACTTAGGGTTGCACTTAGGATAAGGGTTGCACTTAGGGATATCGTTGCACTTAGGGTTGCACTTAGGGTTAGGGTTGCACTTAGGGATATCATTGCACTTAGGGTTGCACTTAGGGTTGGGGTTGCACTTAGGACTAGGGTTGCACTTAGGGATGCACTTAGGGTTAGAGTTGCACTTAAAGTTAGGGTTGCACTTAGGGATATCGTTGCACTTAGGGTTGCACTTAGGGTTGGGGTTGCACTTAGGGTTAGGGTTGCACTTAGGGATATCGTTGCACTTAGGGTTACACTTAGGGTTGGGGTTGCACTTAGGGATATCGTTGCACTTAGGGTTGCACTTAGGGTTAGGGGTTGCACTTAATTTTAGGGTTGCACTTAGGGATATCGTTGCACTTAGGGTTGCACTTAGGGTTAGGGTTACACATAGGGTTGCACTTAATGTTGCACTTAGGTTGCACTTAGGGCTAGGGTTGCACTTAGGGCTAGAGTTGCACTTAGGGCTAGAGTTGCACTTAGGGTTGCACTTAGGGTTAGGGTTGCACTTAGGGTTAGGGTTGCACTTAGGTATATTGTTGCACTTAGGGTTGCACTTAGGGTTGGGGTTGCACTTAGGGTTAGGGTTGTGCTTAGTTTTGCACTTAGGGTTAGGGTTGCACTTAGGGTTAGGGTTGCACTTAGGGATACCGTTGCACTTAGGGTTGCACTTAGGGTTAGGGTTGCACTTAGGGTTGCACTTAGGGTTAGGGTTGCACTTAGGGATATCATTGCACTTGGGGATATCGTTGCACTTAGGGTTGGGGTTGCACTTAGGGTTAGGGTTGCACTTAGGGTTGCACTTAGGGTTAGGGTTGCACTTAGGGTTAGGGTTGCACTTAGGGATATCGTTGCACTTAGGTTTGCACTTAGGGTTGGGGTTGTACTTAGGGTGGGGGTTGCACTTAGGGTTGCACGTAGGGTTAGGGTTGCACTTAATGTTGCACTTAGGGTTAGGGTTGCACTTAGGGCTAGGGTTGCACTTAGGGTTAGGGTTGCACTTAGGGATATCATTGCACTTAGGGTTGCACTTAGGGTTAGGGTTTCACTTAGGGATAGGGTTGCACTTAGGGATATCGTTGCACTTAGGGTTGCACTTAGGGTTGGGGTTGCACTTAGGGTTAGTGTTGCACTTAGGGCTAGGGTTGCACTTAGAGTTAGGGTTGAACTTAGGGATATCGTTGCACTGAGGGTGGGTTGCACTTAGGGTTAGTGTGCACTTAGGATTAGGGTTGCACTTAGGGATATCATTGCACTTAGGGTTGCACTTAGGGTTGGGGTTGCACTTAGGGTTAGTGTTGCACTTAGGGCTAGGGTTGCACTTAGGGCTAGGGTTGCACTTAGGGCTAGGATTAGAATTAGGATTAGAATTAGGGTTAGAATTAGGGTTAGAATTAGGGTTAGAGTTGCAATTAGGGTTAGGGTTGCAATTAGGGTTAGGGTTAGAATTAGGGCTAGGGTTGGAATTAGGGTTAGAATTAGGCCATGTGCACACAGTGCGGATTTGGCTGTGGATCCGCAGCGGATTGGTCGCTGTGAATTCGTAGCAGTTTTCCATCACGTTTACAGTACCACGTAAAACTATGGAAAACCAAATCCGCTGTGCCCATGGTGCGGAAAATACAACGCGGAAACGCTGCATTGTATTTTCCGCAGCATGTCAATTCTTTGTGTGGATTCCGCAGCGTTTTACACCTACTCCATAATAGGAATCCGCAGGTGACATCCACACAAAAAACACTGGAAATCCACAGATAAAGCACAGTGCGTTTTACCTGTAGATTTTTCAAAGACGGTGCGGAAAAATCCGCACACAAATCCCCAACGTTGGCAAATAGCCTTAGGGTTAGGGCTGGAATTAGAGTTAGGGTTGGAATTAGGGTTAAGACTAGGGTTAGGGGTGTGTTGGGGTTAAGGTTGTGGTTAGGGTTGGGATTAGGGTTAGGGGTGTGTTGGGGTTAGTGTTGGAGTTGGAATTGAGGGGTTTCCACTGTTTAGGCACATCAGGGGGTCTCCAAACGCGACATGGCGCCACCATTGATTCCAGCCAATCTTGCGTTGAAAAAAGTCAAATGGTGCTCTCTCCCTTCCGAGCCCCGACATGTGCCCAAATAGTGGTTTACCCCCACATATGGGGTATCAGCATACTCAGGAGAAACTGGACAACAACTTCTGGGGTCCAATTTCTCCTGTTACCCTTGGGAAAATAAAAAATTGCGGGCTAAAATTTTTTTGAGGAAAGAAAAATGATTTTTTATTTTCACGGCTCTGCGTTATAAACTTCTGTGAAGCACTTGGGGGCTCAAAGTGCTCACCACACATCTAGATAAGTTCCTTTGGGGTCACTTGTTGGGGGTTTCTACTGTTTAGGCACATCAGGGGCTCTGCAAACGCAACGTGACGACCTCAGAGCATTCCATCAAAGTCTGCCTTCCAAAACGTCACTACTTAACTTCCGAGTCCCGGCATGTGCCCAAACAGTGGTTTACCCCCACTTATGGGGTATCAGCGTACTCAGGAGAAACTGGACAAAAACTTTTGGGGTCAAATTTTTCCTGTTACCCTTGGGAAAATAAAAAATTGCGGGCTAAAAAATTATTTTTGAGGAAAGAAAACGTATTTATTATTTTCACGGCTCTGCGTTATAAACTTCTGTGAAGCACTTGGGGGTTCAAAGTGCTCACCACACATCTAGATTAGTTCCTTGGGAGGTCTAGTTTCCAAAATGGGGTCACTTGTGAGGGAGCTCCAATGTTTAGGCACACAGGGGCTCTCCAAACGTGACATGGTGTCCGCTAATGATTAGAGCTAATTTTGCATTCAAAAAGCCAAATGGCATGCCTTCCCTTCCGAGCCCTGCCGTGCGCCCAAACAGTGGTTTATCCCCACATATGGGGTATCAGCATACTCAGGACAAACTGGATAACAACACTTGGGGTCCAATTTCTCCTGTTACCTTTGGGAAAATAAAATATTCCGGGCTAAAATATCATTTTTGAGGAAAGAAAAATTATTTTTTTATTTTCACGGCTCTGTGTTATAAACTTCTGTGAAGCACCTGTGGATTTAAAGTGCTCAATATGCATCTAGATAAGTTCCTTGGTGGGTCTAGTTTCCAAATTGGGGTCAATTGTGGGGGAGCTCCAATGTTTAGGCACACAGGGGCTCTCCAAACGCGACATGGTGTCCGCTAACGATTGGAGCTAATTTTCCATTCAAAAAGTCAAATGGCGCGCCTTCCCTTCCGAGCCTTGCCTTGCCCCCAAACAGTGGTTTACCCCCACATAAAAGGTATCGGCTTACTCAGGAGAAATTGCCCAACAAATTTTAGGATCCATTTTATCCTGTTGCCCATGTGAAAATGAAAAAATTGAGGCTAAAAGAATTTTTTTGTGAAAAGAAAGTACTTTTTCATTTTTACGGATCAATTTGTGAAGCACAAATTGAATGTGTGAGGGTTTAAAGTGCTCACTATGCATCTAGATAAGTTCCTTGGGGGGTCTACTTTAGAAAAATGCGGTCACTTGTGGGGGAGCTCCAATGTTTAGGCACACAGTGGCTCTCCAAACGCGACATGGTGTCCGCTAACGATGGAGATAATTTTTCATTCAAAAAGTCAAATGGCGCTCCTTCCCTTCCAAGCTTTACCATGTGCCCAAACAGTGGTTTACCCCCACATATGAGGTATCGGTGTATTCATGAGAAATTGCCCAACAAATTTTAGGATTCATTTTATCCTGTTTCCCATGTGGAAATGAACAAATTGAGGCTAAAAGAATTATTTTTTTTTTTTTAAAAAGTACTTTTTCATTTTTACGGATCAATTTGTGAAGCACCTGGGGGTAAAAAGTGTTCACTATGCATCTAGATAAGTTCCTTGGGGTATCTTGTTTCCAAAATGGGGTCACTTGTGGGGAAGCTCCAATGTTTAGGCACACGGGGGCTCTCCAAACGCGACATGGTGTCCGCTAAAGATTGGAGCCAATTTTTCATTAAAAAATTCAAATGGCGCTCCTTCCCTTCCGAGCCCTGCCGTGCACCCAAACAGTGGTTTACCCCACATATGAGGTATCAGCATACTCAGAACAAATAGGACAACAACTTTCGTGGTCCAGTTTTTCCTTTTACCCTTGGGAAAATAAAAAAATTGTTGCTAAAAGATCAATTTTGTGACTAAAAAGTTAAATGTTAATTTTTCCTTCCATGTTGCTTGTGTTGCTGTGAAACACCTGAAGGGTTAATAAACTTCTTGAATGTGGTTTTGAGCACCTTGAGGGGTGCAGTTTTTACAATGGTGTCATTTTGGGTATTTTCAGCCATATAGAACCCTCAAACTGACTTCAAATGTGAGGTGGTCCCTAAAAAAAATGGTTTTGTAAATTTTGTTGTAAAAATGAGAAATCACTGGTCAAATTTTAACCCTTATAACTTCCTAGCAAAAAAAAATTTTGTTTCCAAAATTATGCTGATGTAAAGCAGACATGTGGGAAATGTTATTTATTAACTATTTTGTGTCACATAACTTTCTGGTTTAACAGAATAAAAATTCAAAATGTGAATATTGCAAAATTTTCAACTTTTTTGACAAATTTCCATTTTTTTCACAAATAAACGCAGAAATTATCGACCTAAATTTACCACTAACATGAAGCCCAATATGTCACGAAAGAATATTCTCAGAATCGCTAGGATCCGTTGAAGCGTTCCTGAGTTATTACCTCATAAAGGGACACTGGTCAGAATTGCAAAAAATGGCCAGGTCATTAAGGTCAAAATATATACCAAAAGAGAAACTGAAGGAGCAATATCCAATATAGCAAAATTTTATTAGTAGAATAATAATAATATACAGTACATAATATCAAAAAGAGTCAGTCAAGAGAGTACAAATAAGATGGTACAACCATCCATATAAAAGTAGCAGCAGAAAGAGAAATGTACTACGGACAAAGCACACCTGACGAAGCTGGCGTGGTGAAACGCGCGTTGAGGCGTTTTTCCTACGGAGTTTGCACACCGGTGCCATCATGACCGCAGGTATTATGCGATACCTTTGTAGCTATCGCCCACTGTGATCGATATATGTTGTTCTTAGGCTCAATGGGTATGGTGTAATATTTATAGGGTTATCTTATTAGTGAGTTAGTATTCATCTTTCCACCCCATAGCCATTTTCCTGAGGGTAGTGGGGCATGTACTTTTCTGCTCTGGTATGTTAGGCATCCTGTGTATTTTTTAGGTCATGTCCGTACCAGGTGTGCTCTGTCCGTAGTACATTTCTCTTTCTGCTGCTACTTTTATATGGATGGTTGTACCATCTTATTTGTACTCTCTTGACTGACTCTTTTTGATATTATGTACTGTATATTATTATTATTCTACTAATAAAATTTTACTATATTGGATATTGCTCCTTCAGTTTCTCTTTTGGTATATGTATTTATATGAAGGATTCATCCTTTTTTGGATTGGTGTTTTTTCATAAGTATATGAGGCGTTCTCTTTAAATGCACACATTAAGGTCAAAATAGGCTGGGTCATGAAGGGGTTAAAATGGAATATGTATTTATTCCTCTATCATCTACATATTTTTCTTGATCATTCCCATCTTACAAGTACAGGGAATATAATATTTATATTTATATGTTTATGTTTATATGAAATACGTGATTATTCCCCTATTATCTACTTATACTCCATGTCTAAGGTGCCCAAGAAATGTATTATACCTCTCCCTGGTTTTAGACCTATAAGTTATGTTCATTCTTTTTATTTATTCCTTTTCTTCATTCTTTTTAATGCGTCTCCTAGATGAGTATAATAAAAACTATTTTTTGTGTTATACAGAGCACATTGTGGACATATATACAGCATTCTAGATTGCTGTGTATGAGACCTTACATGTGCTGGCTCTACTTTATATGGGAAAAGCCTGGTGAGGTGAGAGGTTCCCTTTAAGCTGCAGGCATAACCTGGTAAAATGAAAGTGGGACCTAAAATTATTTATGGTTCAATGTACATTTCCTCTTAGGCCGCTAAAGATGTATGCTAGAATGGTACCGCCAGAAATATGTCTAACCTCCATATTTCTCTTCTCTTCTGGTCTCTGTAAATATATTTTTTTTTTCTCTATTCCTGGTAAGTGAAGGACTTCTTGGGGCGATGTAAAAGCTACACTGTAGGCTCCAATACTTCTTCCCTACTGCGCTCCCTCCTCTCTAACAGCATGTAGACATGAAGAAGAGATCTGCTGCAGCTACCTCCACCTCCACCTCCACCATGACTACTATTTACTGCATTCTGCTCACATTAGTGTCATGGATTCAGATTCAGTTGTAGCAAACCATTGACTGCTTTGCTAGAGCCACATGATGAGAAAGGGCAACAACTATGAATTTTTTACCTTTAAAAAATGTAAACCTTGCCTTTAAAAAAAAAACAGAAACCTAACAGAAAAAGAAGTACAATTTAAGTGAACCAAGCCCTAACGGGGTTGTTCACTTTTTAGAAAACATTATGCCATATGCAGCAATGGTTATAAACAATTCTACTAGCTGCTGTTTATCCTCCCCAGATCCAGCACCAGCTCTCTGCCCCAGTTCCAGTCTGTGCTGCTTCCCTGTATCAGTGACATTGTGATGCCCCGGGGTCCTGGTTGTCACAGTGGCATTGCTTTCCTCACGGGGAGAGTGATGTCGCGCTCGGAAGTGACGGAGGATTGCTTTTGACAGGTAATCAGCACATACAACACTATTCTGACTCCGGGCCAGAAAGGGGAGCTCTACAACTGACTTAAGGGGAGCTGCTCTCTCTGGTCGGGAGAAGGAGTTAGTTGCTAGGCAGTTAGGAAGATTTAGATAGTTGCTGCCGACAAAGACTGGAGCAGTCTGAGGCAGAAGGACGGGGAAGTGCAGCCTAAGGTGCTGTAGATCCTAGATAGCGTGATACAGAAGGAACAGCCTTTAGATAACGGGCCGGAGAGGGAAGCACAGGGGAGTGACAACAAGGGAGAATAGCATCACTTGGGCTACCTCCCTGATAGAGCGCAGATACCGGTAACCGTAAGACCGAGGTTGTGTCATACTCTAGGAGGCACAGCAGAACCCGGTAGGACAGCTAGACTACACATAACCTGTCCGCCCTAATGCCCAGGAGACACAGTGACACATAGAGCCCGGGTCATGATAGGGACCCTGTAAAAAGGCTCGACTCACCTGTTATACGAGATTGTGTCCCACTTCAATAAAGGACAGAGATAACTGAGAGGACCTTGCTAATGAGCCATAGGCAGTAAATGAGTATAATAACACAGTGATAGAAGGAAGGCTTTTAACTCCACCTGGTAAAGCTGGACTCTAAACTCACTTCCAAGCTGGCCGGATCCTGCCTGTACCTGTGATCTGGTACCCTGGACTGTGGCTGCCTGCTACCATCAGTAAACCAGGTAAAAAGACTACACAACTGAGTCCTTCATTCTTTACAACACCACTCACCATCTTCCATCTATTCACCGGGAGCCATGGGGACATACTTCACCTGTGGGAAGTTATACCATCTGGCTGCCATAACATCACCCCAGAGGACCCCTTTAAGCAGCGTTTGTCATGCCTGACCAAATACCACAGGTGGCGTCACAAACTTTATTTCAAAAGCCCCATTAAAGACCTTCCCTTTAACATGGGCACTCAGGGCCACGGACCATGTCGTTGCCATCGAGACACATCCCTTTAACTTCTTTCTGACCTCGGACGGGATAGTACGTCCGAGGTCGGACACCGCGCTTTGATGCAGGGCTCCGGCGGTGAGCCCGCATCAAAGCCGGGACATGTCAGCTGTTTTAAACAGCTGACATGTGCCCACAATAGCGGCGGGTGAAATCGCGATTCACCCGCCGCTATTAACTAGTTAAATTCCACTGTCAAAGGCTGACAGCGGCATTTAACCGGCGCTTCCGTCCGGGCGGCCGGAAATGAGCGCATCGCCGACCCCAGTCACATGATCGGGGATCAGCGATGCATCAGAATGGTAACCATAGAGGTCCTTGAGACCTCTATGGTTACTGATGCCAGCCTGCTGTGAGCGCCCCCCTGTGGTCGGCGCTCATAGCACACCTGCATTTCTGCTGCATAGCAGCGATCATCAGATCGCTGCTATGTAGCAGAGCCGATCGAGTGGTGCCAGCTTCTAACCTCCCATGGAGGAAATTGAAGCATGGCAAAAGTTAAAAAGAAAAGTTAAAAAAATGTGAAAAAAATTAAAAAAATATAAAAGTTTAAATCACCCCCCTTTCGCCCCATTCAAAATAAATCAATAAATTTAAAAAAATCAAACCTACACATATTTGGTATCGCTGCGTTCAGAATCGCCCGATCTATCAATAAAAAAAGATTAACCTGATCGCTAAACGGCGTAGCAAGAAAAAAATTTGAAACGCCAGAATTACGTTTTTTTGGTCGCCGCGACATTGAATTATAATGCAATAATGGGCGATCAAAAGAACGTATCTGCATCAAAATGCTATCATTAAAAATGCCAGCTCAGTATGCAAAAAATAAGCCCTTAACCGACCCCAGATCATGAAAAATGGAGACGCTACGGGTATCGGAAAATGGCGGTAATTTTTATTTTTTTTTAGCAAAGTTTGGAATTTTTTTTCACGACTTAAATAAAAGAGAACCTAGACATGTGTGATGTCTATGAACTCATCATGACCTGGAGAATCATAATGGCAGATCAGTTTTAGCATTTAGCGAACCTAGTAAAAAAAGCCAATCAAAAAACAAGTGTGGGATTGCACTTTTTTTTACAATTTCACCGCATATGGAATTTTTTTCCCGTTTTTTAGTACATGACATGCTAAAACCAATGATGTTGTTCAAAAGTACAACTTGTTTCACAAGAAATAAGTCATCACATGGCCATATTGATGGAAAAATAAAAAAGTTATGGCTCTGGGAAGAAGGGGAGCAAAAAACGAATACGGAACAACGGAAAATCCCAAGGCCATGAAGGGGTTAAGTACCGGACCCGGTACTGAGTACCCCATGGTCCTGGCAGGCATTACAACATCATGTTGAAAGCCCTATAACCAATCACTAAGCTGTCTCTACAGTTCTGGCCAAAAGTATTGACACCCCTGCAATTCTGTCAGATAATACTCAGTTTCTTCATGAAAATGATTGCAAACACAAATTCTTTGGTATTATTATTTTCATTTGTCTTAAATGAAAAAACACAAAAGAGAATGAAGCAAAAAGCAACATTGATCATTTCACACAAAACTCCAAAAATGGGCCAGACAAAAGTATTGGCACCCTCAGCCTAATACTTGGTTGCACAACCTTTAGCCAAAATAACTGCGACCAACCGCTTCCGGTAACCATCAATGAGTTTCTTACAATGCTCTGCTGGAATTTTAGACCATTCTTCTTTGGCAAACTGCTCCAGGTCCCTGAAATTTGAAGGGTGCCTTCTCCAAACTGCCATTTTTAGATCTCTCCACAGGTGTTCTATGGGATTCAGGTCTGGACTCATTGCTGGCCACCTTATAAGTCTCCAGTGCTTTCTCTCAAACCATTTTCTAGTGCTTTTTGAAGTGTGTTTTTGGTCATTGTCCTGCTGGAAGACCCATGACCTCTGAGGGAGACCCAGCTTTCTCACACTGGCCCCTACATTATACTGCAAAATTTGTTGGTAGTCTTCAGACTTCATAAAGCCATGCACACGGTCAAACAGTCAAGTGCCAGAGGCAGCAAAGCAACCCCGAAACATCAGGGAACCTCCGCCATGTTTGACTGTAGGGACGTGTTCTTTTCTTTGAATGCCTCTTTTTTTCTCCTGTAAACTCTATGTTGATGCCTTTGCCCAAAAAGCTCTACTTTTGTCTCATCTGACCATAGAACATTCTTCCAAAACGTTTTAGGCTTTTTCAGGTAGGTTTTGGCAAACTCCAGTCTGGCTTTTTTATGTCTCGGGGTAAGAAGTGGGGTCTTCCTGGGTCTCCTACCATACAGTCCCTTTTCATTCAGACGCCAATGGATAGTACGGGTTGACACTGTTGTACCCTCGGACTGCAGGGCAGCTTGAATTTGTTTGGATGTTAGTCGAGGTTCTTTATCCAACATCCGCACAATCTTGCGTTGAAATCTCTTGTCAATTTTTCTTTTCCGTCCACATCTAGGGAGGTTAGCCACAGTGCCATGGGCTTTAAACTTCTTGATGACACTGCACACGATAGACACAGGAACACTCAGGTCTTTGGAGATGGACTTGTAGCCTTGAGATTGCTCATGCTTCCTCACAATTTGGTTTGTCAAGTCCTCAGACAGTTCTTTGGTCTTTTTTCTTTTCTCCATGCTCAATGTGGTACACACAAGGACACAAGACAGAGGTTGAGTCAACTTTAATCCATGTCAACTGGCTGCAAGTGTGATTTAGTTATTGCCAACACCTGTTAGGTGCCACAGGTAAGTTACAGGTGCTGTTATTTACACAAATTAGAGAAGCATCACGTGATTTTTCGAACAGTGCCAATACTTTTGTCCACCGCCTTTTTTATGTTTGGTGTGGAATTATATCCAATTTGGCTTTAGGACAATTCTTTTTGTGTTTTTTTCATTTAAGACAAATTAAATGAAGATAATAATAACAAAGAATTTATGTTTGCAATCATTTTCAGGAAGAATCTGAATATTATCTGACAGAATTGCAGGGGTGTCAATACTTTTGGTCACAACTGTATATAGATAGCACAAGTCACTGAGCTCGCTGATTGGCTGCAGCGCTGTCAACATGATGTTACTGCTGCAGCCAAACAACAGTCCAGAGTCCAGAGCAGAGGAGAGTTGACAATGGATCCAGAGAGAATAAGTAATACTCTGCTTTTATAACCATACAGCAAAAAGTTTTTCTATACTGGTATTTAATAGGGTTTGAGCAGATTTCTGAACATTTAGGGCAGGATTCATTGGACATTGGAGAAAAACGGTTTGATTATTCTTATCAGGCTGATCATACTTTGATCAGAGTTTGAACAGAGTGGCTTAAGTTTTTCTCAGAAGCGGAGAGGAAAAAAAGTTGAAAACCAAGATAATCGGTCGTGTGCACAAGCTCTTGCAGAGAGCCAGTGATCAGACAAATGGGATTTATAGGCAGCTGGAAAGTAAGAAGTGGGCCACTTTTATCCAGTGTCGTACTGGGGTGACAAGGGGCCCCCATTGACTTTGGGGGGTGCCACTTTTCATCTGCATGCAAATATTACATTAGCCTCGTTCACAAATTTACCTAAACCTCTATATAATAATAAACTTGGTAGTTTGGTAAATTAATGATGATATGCTGCTTTTTTTCTGTACTTCGTGAATCAAGTGAATTAGGCCACGTACTGCCCATACAGTAGGGCTGGGGGCCCGTGCCTGCACTGGGTGCCTACGGAGGATTCCCCTGTTTCCCCTATGGGCCAGTCCGAGTCTACTGTTATCTAATACGATGTATTACAGCTCTATGTATTCACATGTACTGCTAATTAGCACAATTGATATGCAGTAAATTAAAAACATAATAACAAAAGTGTTTTATTACTGTACCGTGAATTCATCCCTGCTAGGAATGTGAACAAGTTACTGAAAATGAGGTTCAACCTTTTACTACAAATTGTTATTTATGCGTGGCATGTTTGTAATGTCAGCTTCTTATATAATGATGTCTTGTAAAGTGGTCTGAGTAGTAATAATATGCAGTACATTCACTCAGCACAATGAAAATGGTGTAATAGCATACACTTAAGCTTTGTAGAGCAGTACCGGAGGCAGACACTACAAACATTACAGCTAATAGGTCAATTTATTTATTGATCCCAGTCAATGATCCGGAACAGATTCTCACAATTTATTTTCTGTAGTGAGCAATTTCAGGACTGTTTAAGCATAAATGCAGTTTAAAATTCATCCTAATGTATAACGAGTGTAAAGAAAGAAAATCCGGAATTCAGCAGCACTTGCTTAAAAAAATCTAGAATATTTGTATATTAGCACTATATACCGGGACTGTTCATGACTAAACTAAGGATAATGTGCTTTGTGTTAAACTCTATTTTTTTTATTTGCAACCCCCAAAAAAATAGACCATTTTTCATCACTGTGATGGCTCATGAAAAAAAAAAAAATATATATAATCAGATGGTGGCTGTGGTATAACTAAGGAAGGGGCCATACATATTTGTCCCGCCCTAGACTAAAAGCATCAGCTCTGCCATCCCAGAAATGTACCGTCCATAAGATATGCCAAATCTGGCACTTAGCCTCGCTTTTCCCACTTGCCCTGGTGCAGTGGCAAGTGGGGTGATAGTACTGGAGTTTATGTCAGCTTTGTATTGTCAGGTGACATCAAGTCCAGGAGTTAGTAATGGAGGGGCATCTATAAGGTGCCTCCATTACTAACCCCATAGTTAAAAAATAACCCCCAGAATAAAGTCAGTGATTTCTGTTGTGAATTCTGCTTTTGGGTTCCCTCCAGTGGTTGTAGGTGGTAATGCAGTTGTCCCTGAGTTGCAGTCCTGGCCAGGTGTATCTGCTGATTGCAGTTCTGACTGGGGTATTTAGGTGTGCAGGACTCATTAGTCCTTGCCAGTTGTCCATGGTTCTGGGAGGTTTTGGATCTTTGTCTGGTTCCTCCTGCCTTGCTGCCAATTCAGCAAAGATAAGTGTCTGGTTTTTGTTTCTGTGGCACACATGCTGTGTGCTTAATAATTCTGTGCTATTCATTTGTTTTCTCTTGTCCAGCTTAGATTGTGTCAGTGTTTTCTCAGTCTTGTTGGATTCTCTGGAGTTGCAGATATACGCTCTACATCTTTAGTTAGATGGTGGAATTTTTTTGTATTTTCTGCTGTGGATATTTTTGGAAGGGTTTTAATACTGACAGCATAGTATTCTGTCCTATCCTTTCCTATTTTAGCTAGAGTGGCCTCTTTTGCTTAATCCTGTTTCCTGCCTGCGTGTGTCGTTTCCTCTACTACTCACAGTCAATATTTGTGGGGGGCTGCCTATCCTTTGGGGTTCTGCTCTGAGGCAAGGTAGAATTCCTATTTCCATGTATAGGGGTATTTAGTCCTCCAATTGTGTCGAGGTGTCTAGGATTTGTTAGGCACACCCCACGGCTACTTCTAGTTGCGGTGTTAAGTTCAGGATTTGCGGTCAGTACAGTTTCCACCAACTCAGAGAAAGTTCCATGCGGCTCCAAGGTCACCGGATCATAACAGTACAACCGGCCGATAATGAGTTAAATGCATCTCAGAAGAAGGGAAGAAAGGTGTTGAGCCATTTTTTTTTCTGCACTCTGCTTTCTGTTCTCTTCCCTCTTTTTCTCTGGGTGGCTGAGGAGTCTTGTGCTAGCATGGATATTCAGGAATTAGCTTCTCGTGTGGACCAGCTTGCTGCTAGGGTACAGGGTATTTCTGATTAAATTGTTCAGACTCCTGTTTTAGAGCCGAAGATTCCTACTCCTGATTTGTTTTTTGTTGACAGGTCCAAATTTTTGAGTTTTAAAAACAACTGTAAAGTGTTTTTTGCTCTGAGACCTCGATCCTCTGGTGATTCCATTCAGCAGGTTAAAATCATCATCTCCCTGCTGCGTGGCGATCCACAGGATTGGGCATTTTCCCTGGAATCTGGGAATCCGGCTTTGCTTAATGTAGACTCCTTTTTTCAGGCTTTTGGATTATTATATGATGAACCTAATTCTCTTGATCAAGCGGAGAAGACCTTGTTGGCCCTGTCTCAGGGTCAAGAGGCGGCAGAATTGTATTGTCAGAAATTTAGAAAATGGTCTGTGTTGACTAAATGGAATGATGATTCTTTGGCGGCAATTTTCAGAAAGGGTCTTTCTGAATCCGTTAAAGATGTTATG
This sequence comes from Ranitomeya imitator, assembly GCF_032444005.1. Taxonomy (NCBI): domain Eukaryota; kingdom Metazoa; phylum Chordata; class Amphibia; order Anura; family Dendrobatidae; genus Ranitomeya; species Ranitomeya imitator. The sequence goes on from NC_091287.1 coordinate 128,148,085, forward strand.
GTGGGGTTTCCCTCGCCTTTCGGTCTGAGTGATTGTATGTCTCTGGCCATTCAGATTGACCGGCGCTTGCGGGAGCGCAGAAATGTGCGCGCTGTGGCATTGTCCTCAGAGCAAATTCCTGAGCCAATGCAGTGTGATAGGATTCTGTCTAGAACGGAACGACAAGGTTTCAGACGTCAGAATAGGTTGTGCTTTTATTGTGGCAACGCTTCTCATGTCATTTCTGTCTGCCCTAAGCGGACAAAGAGGATCGCCAGTTCATTTACCATCAGTACTGTACAACACAGGTGACCATGTGCATGGCGCCAGTCCATCAGGAAGATTGTCGATTTCTGGTGTTGCATCATTTGCATGATGCTATCGTGCTGGGTTTTCCATGGTTGCAGGTACATATTCCTGTGTTGGACTGGAAGTCTATGTCTGTGACTAGTTGGGGTTGTCAGGGGATTCATAATGATGTTCCTTTGATGTCAATCTCCTCTTCTTCCTCTTCTGAAATTCCTAAGTTTTTGTCTGATTTTCAGGATGTATTCGATGAGCCCAAGTCCAGTTCCCTTCCACCGCACAGGGACTGTGATTGTGCTATTGAATTGATTCCAGGCTGTAAGTTTCCTAAAGGCCGACTTTTCAACCTGTCTGTGCCTGAACATACCGCCATGCGGAATTATATTAAGGAGTCTTTGGCGAAAGCGCATATTCGGCCATCTTCTTCACCGTTGGGAGCGGGATTTTTTTTTGTTGCTAAGAAGGATGGCTCCTTGAGACCCTGTATTGATTATCGCCTCTTGAATAAGATCACGGTCAAGTTTCAATACCCTTTACCTTTGCTTTCTGATTTGTTTTCTAGGATTAAAGGGGCTAGTTGGTTTACTAAGATTGACCTTCAGGGGGCATATAATCTTGTTCGTATTAAGCAGGGTGATGAATGGAAAACTGCGTTTAATACGCCCGAAGGTCATTTTGAATATCTTGTGATGCCATTCGGGCTCACTAATGCTCCATCTGTTTTTCAGTCCTTCATGCATGATATCTTCCGGACTTATCTTGATAAATTCTTGATTGTATATTTGGACGATATTTTGATTTTTTCCGATGATTGGGAGTCTCATGTGCAACAGGTCAGGATGGTATTTCAGATCCTTCGTGACAATGCTTTGTTTGTGAAGGGGTCTAAGTGTCTCTTTGGGGTGCAGAAGGTTTCTTTTTTGGCCTTCATTTTTTCTCCCTCATCTATGGAGATGGATCTGGCTAAGGTTCAGGCCATTAATGATTGGATTCAACCCACATCCGTGAAGAGACTTCAGAAATTTTTGAGTTTTGCAAATTTTTATCGCCGTTTCATTGCTAACTTCGCTAGCGTGGTTAAACCCTTGACCGATTTGACAAAGAAAGGCGCTGATGTGGCAAAGTGGTCCTCTACGGCTGTCTCTGCCTTTCAGGAGCTTAAACGCCGATTTACTTCTGCTCTGGTGTTGCGCCAACCGGATGTTTCTCTTCCGTTTCAGGTTGAGATTGACGCTTCTGAGATTGGAGCAGGGGCCGTTTTGTCTCAGAGGGATTCTGTTGGTTCCTTGAGGAAACCGTGTGCCTTCTTTTCCCATAAGTTTTCGCCTGCTGAACGCAATTATGATGTCGGCAATCGAGAGTTGTTGGCTATGAAGTGGGCGTTTGAGAAGTGGCGACATTGGCTTGAGGGAGCTAAGCACCGTATTGTGGTCTTGACCGATCATAAGAATCTGATTTACCTCGAGTCTGCCAAACGGCTGTATCCTAGACAGGCTCGATGGTCCTTGTTTTTTTCCCGTTTTGATTTCGTAGTTTTGTATCTTCCGGGTTCTAAGAATATTAAGGCTGATGCCCTCTCTAGGAGTTTTTTGCCTGATTCTCCTGAGGTCCTTGAACTGGTCAGTATTCTGAAAGAAGGGGTGGTCCTTTCTGCCATTTCCCCTGATTTATGACGGGTTCTTCAGGAATTTCAGGCTGACAGACCTGACCGCTGTTGTTGTGAATTCTGTTGTCAAGCTCCCTCCTGTGGTCATGAATGGTACTTCGGCTGGTTCTGTCCATGCGCTACCTCTGGTGGTTGTGAGTGCGGCTTCTGAGTTTCCTTCCACAGGTGACAAGGTTAATTCGTTAGCTGGCTGCTCTATTTAACTCCACTTAGATCTTTGCGCCATGCCACATGTCAATGTTCCAGTATTGGTCTAGTTCGCTCCTGGATCGTTCTTGTGACCTGTCTTCCCAGCAGAAGCTAAGTTCCTGCTTGTTTTTCTCTTGTTTGCTATTTTTCTGTCCAGCTTGCTATTTTGATTTTTGTCTTGCTTGCTGGAAGCTCTGGGACGCAGAGGGAGCGCCTCCGCACCGTGAGTCGGTGCGGAGGGTCTTTTTGCGCCCTCTGCGTGGTCTTTTTGTAGTTTTTGTGCTGACCGCAAAGTTACCTTTCCTATCCTCTGTCTGTTCAGTAAGTCGGGCCTCTCTTTGCTATATCTATTTCATCTCTGTGTTTGTAATTTTCATCTTAACTCACAGTCATTATGTGTGGGGGGCTGCTTTTTCCTTTGAAGATTTTCTCTGAGGCAAGGTAGGCTTTTTTTTTTAATCTTTACGGCTAGCCAGTTTCTTAGGCTGTGACGAGTTGCCTAGGGAGCGTTAGGAGCAATCCGCGGCTATTTCTAGTGTGTGTGATAGGATTAGGGATTGCAGTCAGCAGAGTTCCCACGTCCCAGAGCTTGTCCTGTATTATTAGTAACTATCAGGTCATTCCGTGTGCTCTTAACCACCAGGTCCATTATTGTCCTAACCACCAGGTCATAACAGTACAGGTGGCCCAAAGTACTAATGCATCTCAATAGAGGGATAAGAGAAGTTTTGAGACCATTTTTTTTTCTTTGCAGTGTGTTTTGTCTCTCTTTTCCCCTTTACCTCTGGGTGGTTCAGGATACAGGTGTAGATATGGACATTGAAGGTCTGTCCTCTTGGATGGATAATCTCACTGCAAGGGTACAAAACATTCAAGATTTTGTGGTTCAGAATCCGATGTCAGAGCCTAGGATTCCAATTCCTGATTTGTCTTTTGGGGATAGATCTAAGTTTCTGAATTTCAAAAATAATTGTAAATTGTTTCTTGCCTTGAAACCTCGCTCCTCAGGTGACCCTGTTCAACAAGTAAAGATCATTATTTCTTTGTTACGTGGCGACCCTCAAGACTGGGCATTTTCCCTTGCGCCAGGAGATCCGGCATTGCGTGATGTTGATGCGTTTTTTCTGGTGCTTGGATTGCTTTATGATGAACCAAATTCAGTGGATCAGGCAGAGAAAATCTTGCTGGCTCTGTGTCAGGGTCAGGATGAGGTAGATATATATTGTCAGAAGTTTAGGAAGTGGTCTGTACTCACTCAGTGGAATGAATGTGCCCTGGCAGCAATTTTCAGAAAGGGTCTCTCTGAAGCCCTTAAGGATGTCATGGTGGGATTTCCCATGCCTGCCGGTCTGAATGAGTCTATGTCTTTGGCCATTCTGATCGATCGACGCTTGCGTGAGCGTAAAGTTGTGCACCATTTGGCGGTATTATCTGAGCATAGACCTGAGCCTATGCAATGTGATAGGACTTTGACCAGAGCTGAACGGCAAGAACACAGACGTCGGAATGGGCTGTGTTTTTACTGTGGTGATTCCACTCATGCTATCTCCGATTGTCCTAAGCGCACTAAGCGTTTCGCTAGGTCGGCCACCATTGGTACGGTACATTCGAAATTTCTTTTGTCCGTTACTCTGATTTGCTCTCTGTCGTCCTATTCTGTAATGGCATTTGTGGATTCAGGCGCTGCCCTGAATTTGATGAACTTGGAGTTTGCCAGGCGCTGTGGTTTTTTCTTGGAGCCCTTGCAGTATCCTATTCCATTGAGAGGAATTGATGCTACGCCTTTGACCAAGAATAAGCCTCAGTACTGGACCCAATTGACCATGTGCATGGCTCCTGCACATCAGGAGGATATTCGCTTTTTGGTGTTGCATAATCTGCATGATGTGGTCGTTTTGGGGTTGCCATGGCTGCAAGTCAATAATCCAGTATTGGATTGGAAATCTATGTCTGTGTCCGGCTGGGGTTGTCAGGGGGTACATGGTGATGTTCCATTTTTGTCTATTTTGTCATCCACCCCTTCTGAAGTCCCGGAGTTTTTGTCGGATTACCGGGATGTATTTGATGAGCCCAAATCCAGTGCCCTACCTCCTCATAGGGATTGCGATTGTGCTATTGATTTGATTCCTGGTAGTAAGTTCCCTAAGGGCCGACTGTTCAATTTATCTGTGCCAGAACACGCCGCTATGCGGAGTTATATAAAGGAATCCTTGGAGAAGGGTCATATTCGCCCGTCATCGTCACCATTGGGAGCAGGGTTCTTTCATGGGGTGCATTAAAAGAGGTCTGGATACACATGATGAGAGCATTATACTGCCTCTGTACAAATCCCTAGTTAGACCGCACATGGAGTACTGTGTCCAGTTTTGGGCACCGGTGCTCAGGATGGATATAATGGAACTAGAGAGAGTACAAAGGAGGGCAACAAAATTAATAAAGGGGATGGGAGAACTACAATACCCAGATAGATTAGCGAAATTAGGATAATTTAGTCTAGAAAAAAGACGATTGAGGGGCAATCTAATAACCATGTATAAGTATATAAGGGGACAATACAAATATCTCGCTGAGGATCTGTTTATACCAAGGAAGGTGACGGGCACAAGGGGGCATTCTTTGCGTCTGGAGGAGAGAAGGTTTTTCCACCAACATAGAAGAGGATTCTTTACTGTTAGGGCAGTGAGAATCTGGAATTGCTTGCCTGAGGAGGTGGTGATGGCGAACTCAGTCGAGGGGTTCAAGAGAGGCCTGGATGTCTTCCTGGAGCAGAACAATATTGTATCATACAATTATTAGGTTCTGTAGAAGGACGTAGATCTGGGGATTTATTATGATGGAATATAGGCTGAACTGGATGGACAAATGTCTTTTTTCGGCCTTACTAACTATGTTACTATGTTACTATGTTACTATGTTTTGTGGCCAAGAAGGATGGTTCTTTGAGACCTTGTGTTGATTACCGCCTTCTTAATAAGATCACGGTCAAATTTCAGTACCCTTTGCCGCTGCTGTCTGATTTATTTGCTCGGATTAAGGGGGCTAGTTGGTTCACCAAGATAGATCTTTGTGGTGCATATAATCTTGTGCGTATTAAACAGGGCGATGAATGGAAAACAGCATTTAATACGCCCGAGGGCCATTTTGAGTACCTGGTTATGCCATTCGGGCTTTCCAATGCTCCATCAGTATTTCAGTCCTTTATGCATGACATCTTCCGAGAGTACCTGGATAAATTCCTGATTGTATATTTGGATGATATTTTGGTCTTCTCGGATGATTGGGAGTCTCACGTGAAGCAGGTCAGAATGGTGTTCCACGTCCTTCGTGCGAATTCTTTGTTTGTGAAGGGGTCAAAGTGTCTCTTTGGAGTTCAGAAGGTTTCATTTTTGGGTTTCATGTTTTCCCCTTCTACTATCGAGATGGACCCTGTTAAAGTCCAGGCCATTTATGATTGGACTCAGCCGACATCTGTGAAGAGTCTGCAGAAGTTCTTGGGCTTTGCTAATTTTTATCGTTGCTTCATCAGTAATTTTTCTAGTGTTGCTAAACCGTTGACTGATTTGACCAAGAAGGGTGCTGATGTGGTCAATTGGTCTTCTGCGGCTGTGGAAGCTTTTCAGGAGTTGAAGCGTCGTTTTTCTTCTGCCCCTGTGTTGTGCCAGCTTGATGTTTCGCTCCCGTTTCAGGTCGAGGTTGATGCTTCTGAGATTGGAGCAGGGGCTGTTTTGTCGCAGAGAAGTTCTGATGGCTCGGTGATGAAACCATGTGCCTTCTTTTCTAGAAAGTTTTCGCCTGCTGAGCGCAATTATGATGTTGGCAATCGAGAGTTGTTGGCCATGAAGTGGGCATTCGAGGAGTGGCGTCATTGGCTTGAAGGAGCCAAGCATCGCGTGGTGGTCTTGATGGATCACAAGAATTTGACTTATCTCGAGTCTGCGAAACGGTTGAATCCTAGACAGGCTCGATGGTCGCTATTTTGCTCCCGTTTTGATTTTGTGGTTTCGTACCTTCCGGGCTCTAAGAATGTGAAGGCTGATGCCTTGTCAAGGAGTTTTGTGCCCGACTCTCCGGGCGTTCCTGAGCCGGCGGGTATCCTCAAAGAGGGGGTAATTTTGTCTGCCATCTCCCCTGATTTGCGGCGGGTGCTGCAAAAATTTCAGGCTGGTAGACCTGACCGTTGCCCAGCGGAGAAACTGTTTGTCCCTGATAAATGGACTAGTAGAGTTATCTTTGAGGTTCATTGTTCGGTGTTGGATGGTCATCCTGGAATCTTTGGTACCAGAGATTTGGTGGCTAGATCCTTTTGGTGGCCGTCTTTGTCACGGGATGTGCGTTCTTTTGTGCAGTCCTGTGGGACTTGTGCTCGGGCTAAGCCCTGCTGTTCTCGTGCCAGTAGGTTGCTTTTGCCCTTGCCCGTCCTGAAGAGGCCCTGGATGCATATTTCTATGGATTTTATTTCGGATCTCCCTGTCTCTCAAAAGATGTCGGTCATTTGGGTGGTTTGTGATCGCTTCTGTAAGATGGTCCATTTGGTACCCTTGTCTAAATTGCCTTCCTCCTCTGATTTGGTGCCGTTGTTTTTCCAGCATGTGGTTCGTTTACATGGCATTCCGGAGAACATCGTTTCGGACAGAGGTTCCCAGTTTGTTTCGAGGTTTTGGCGATCCTTTTGTGCTAGGATGGGCATTGATTTGTCTTTTTCCTCAGCTTTCCATCCTCAGACAAATGGCCAAACCAAATGAACTAATCAGACTTTGGAAACATATCTGAGATGCTTTGTTTCTGCTGATCAGGATGATTGGGTGTCCTTTTTGCCTTTGGCTGAGTTCGCCCTTAATAATCAGGCCAGCTCGGCTACTTTGGTTTCGCCGTTTTTCTGCAATTCTGGTTTCCATCCTCGTTTCTCTTCAGGGCAGGTTGAGTCTTCGGACTTTCCTGGTGTAGATACTGTGGTGGATAGGTTGCAGCAGATTTGGACTCATGTGGTGGACAATTTGACATTGTCCCAGGAGAAGGCTCAACGTTTCGCTAACTGCCGGCGCTGTGTGGGTCCCCGACTTCGTGTTGGGGATTTGGTTTGGTTGTCGTCTCGTTATGTTCCTATGAAGGTTTCCTCTCCTAAGTTTAAGCCTCGTTTCATTGGTCCGTATAGGATTTCTGAAGTTCTTAATCCTGTGTCATTTCGTTTGGACCTTCCAGCTTCTTTTGCCATCCATAATGTATTCCATAGGTTGTTGTTGCGGAGATACGTGGCGCCTATGGTTCCCTCCGTTGATCCTCCTGCCCCGGTGTTGGTCGAGGGGGAGTTGGAGTATGTGGTGGAGAAGATTTTGGATTCTCGTGTTTCGAGACGGAAACTCCAGTACCTGGTCAAGTGGAAGGGTTATGGTCAGGAAGATAATTCCTGAGTTTTTGCCTCTGATGTTCATGCTGCCGATCTAGTTCGTGCCTTTCATTTGTCTCATCCTGATCGGCCTGGGGGCTCTGGGGAGGGTTCGGTGACCCCTCCTCAAGGGGGGGTACTGTTGTGAATTCTGTTGTCAAGCTCCCTCCTGTGGTCATGAATGGTGCTTCGGCTGGTTCTGTCCATGGGCTTCCTCTGGTGGTTGTGAGTGGGGCTGCGGCTTCTGAGTTTCCTTCCACAGGTGACAAGGTTAATTCGTTAGCTGGCTGCTCTATTTAACTCCACTTAGATCTTTGCTCCATGCCACCTGTCAATGTTCCAGTATTGGTCTAGTTCGCTCCTGGATCGTTCTTGTGACCTGTCTTCCCAGCAGAAGCTAAGTTCCTGCTTGTTTTTCTCTTGTTTGCTATTTTTCTGTCCAGCTTGCTATTTTGATTTTTGTCTTGCTTGCTGGAAGCTCTGGGACGCAGAGGGAGCACCTCCGCACCGTGAGTCGGTGCGGAGGGTCTTTTTGCGCCCTCTGCGTGGTCTTTTTGTAGTTTTTGTGCTGACCGCAAAGTTACCTTTCCTATCCTCTGTCTGTTCAGTAAGTCGGGCCTCTCTTTGCTATATCTATTTTATCTCTGTGTTTGTAATTTTCATCTTAACTCACAGTCATTATGTGTGGGGGGCTGCCTTTTCCTTTGGGGATTTTCTCTGAGGCAAGGTAGGCTTTTTTTTCTATCTTTAGGGCTAGCCAGTTTCTTAGGCTGTGACGAGTTGCCTAGGGAGCGTTAGGAGCAATCCACGGCTATTTCTAGTGTGTGTGATAGGATTAGGGATTGCGGTCAGCAGAGTTCCCACGTCCCAGAGCTTGTCCTGTATTATTAGTAACTATCAGGTCATTCCGTGTGCTCTTAACCACCAGGTCCATTATTGTCCTAACCACCAGGTCATAACACGCTGTCCAGTGGGGAAACTGTTTGTTCCTGACAGATGGACTAGTAGAGTGATTTCTTAGGTTTACTGTTCTGTGTTGGCTGGTCATCGTGGTATTTTTGGTACCAGAGATTTGGTTGGTAGGTCCTTTTGGTGGTCTTGTTTGTCGCGTGATGTGCGTTTTTTTGAGCAGTCCTGTGGGACTTGTGCGCAGACCAAGCCTTGTTGTTCCCGTGCTAGTGGGTTGCTTTTGCCATTGCCAGTCCCTGAGAGGCCCTGGACGCATATTTCTATGGATTTTATTTCGGATCTTCCGGTTTCCCAGAAGATGTCTGTTATCTGGGTTGTTTGTGACCGGTTCTCTAAGATGGTTCATTTGGTGCCTTTGCCTAAATTGCCTTTCTCTTCAGATTTGGTTCCGTTTTTTCAGCATGTGGTCCATTTGCATGGTATTCCGGAGAATATTGTGTCCGGCAGAGGTTCCCAGTTTGTTTCTAGGTTTTGGTGGGCCTTTTGTGCTAGGCTGGGCATTGATTTGTCTTTTTCTTCTGCGTTTTATCCTCAGACAAATGGTCAGACCGAGCGAACTAATCAGACTTTGGAGACTTATTTGAGATGCTTTGTGTCTGCTAATCAGGATGATTGGGTGGCCTTCTTGCCATTGGCCGAGTTTGCTCTTAATAATCGGGCTAGTTCGGCTACTTTCGTTTCACCTTTCTTTTGTAATTTTGGTTTTCATCCTCGTTTTTCTTCTGGGCAGGTTGAGCCTTCTGACTGTCCTGGTGTGGATTCTGTGGTTGACAGGTTGCAGCAGATTTGGGCTCATGTGGTGGACAATTTGGTGTTGTCTCAGGAGGAGGCTCAGCGTTTTGCTAACCATCGTCGGTGTGTTGGTTCCCGGCTTCGGGTTGGGGATCTGGTCTGGTTGTCTTCCCGTCATGTTCCTATGAAGGTTTCTTCCCCTAAGTTTAAGCCTCGGTTTATTGGTCCTTATAGGATTTCTGAGATTATTAATCCGGTGTCTTTTCGATTGGCGCTTCCGGCCTCTTTTGCTATCCATAATGTCTTCCATAGATCTTTATTGCGGAAATATGTGGTGCCCGTTGTTCCCTCTGTTGATCCTCCGGCCCCTGTGTTGGTTGATGGAGAGTTGGAGAATGTGGTTGAGAAGATTTTGGATTCTCGTTTTCCGAGGCGGAGGCTTCAGTACCTTGTCAAATGGAAGGGCTATGGCCAGGAGGATAATTCTTGGGTTTTTGCCTCTGATGTCCATGCTGCTGATTTGGTCCGTGCCTTTCATCTGGCTCGTCCTGATCGTCCTGGGGGCCCTGGTGAGGGTTCAGTGACCCCTCCTCAATGGGGAAGTACTGTTGTGAATTCTGCTTTTGGGTTCCCTCCAGTGGTTGTAGGTGGTAATGCAGTTGTCCCTGAGTTGCAGTCCTGGCCAGGTGTATCTGCTGATTGCAGTTCTGACTGGGGTATTTAGGTGTGCAGGATTCATTAGTCCTTGCCAGTTGTCCATGGTTCTGGGAGGTTTTGGATCTTTGTCTGGTTCCTCCTGCCTTGCTGCCAATTCAGCAAAGATAAGTGTCTGGCTTTTGTTTCTGTGGCACACATGCTGTGTGCTTAATAATTCTGTGCTATTCATTTGTTTTCTCTTGTCCAGCTTAGATTGTGTCAGTGTTTTCTCAGTCTTGTTGGATTCTCTGGAGTTGCAGATTTACGCTCCACATCTCTAGTTAGATGGTGGAATTTTTTTGTATTTTCTGCTGTGGATATTTTTGGAAGGGTTTTAATACTGACTGCTTAGTATTCTGTCCTATCCTTTCCTATTTTAGCTAGAGTGTCCTCTTTTGCTTAATCCTGTTTCCTGCCTGCATGTGTCTTTTCCTCTACTACTCACAGTCAATATTTGTGGGGGGGCTGCCTATCCTTTGGGGTTCTGCTCTGAGGCAAGGTAGAATTCCTATTTCCATGTATAGGGGTATTTAGTCCTCCGGCTGAGTCGAGGTGTCTAGGATTTGTTAGGCACACCCCACGGCTACTTCTAGTTGCGGTGTTAAGTTCAGGATTTGTGGTCAGTACAGTTTCCACCAACTCAGAGAAAGTTCCATGTGGCTCCAAGGTCACCGGATCATAACAGATTTCCTCTAGTCTTATGCTTACCCACCGCCATCTTCACCTTCTATCGCCACCACTCCTGTTGGTTTCCAGCCGTTTGTGACCTACAGGATCGCTCCAGTGTTTCTTGGAGCGAGACGGAGGTCACTTTTCAATGCAAGTCTATGGGAAGGCGCATCACCGCAACTCGAGGTAACTACAGGTCATTCACCTACATTCCATTCATTCGCGGGTTTTTACAGGCAGGGGCGGCTGCATTAGCAGAGCTTCTGCTTGTAAAATTAGTTAACCCTTTCAGATGGATTTACAGCGTGGGACGAGACTGATCATCGGAAGGTATGGAATATTGTTGTTTGGTTTTTTTACATTTGTTCCAGGCGACAAGGGTCTTCAGGTGGATTACCAGTATTACAAAATATTACAACAACCTGTGTATTTATTTCATTAAAATACTTTGTAATAATGTGTGTGTGTTTTTGTAACCATTTCATACTATTAGATTAATAATGGATAGGTGTCATAATTGACGCCTCTCCATTATCAATCTGGCATAATGTCACCTTACAATAGCAAGGTGACATTAACCCTTCATTACCCCATATCCCACCACTATACGGGAATCGGAAGAGACTGGCCAAGTGCCAGAATAGGCGCATCTTCCAGATGTGCCTTTTCTGGGGTGGCTGGGGGCAGATGTTTTTAGCCGGGGGGAGGGGGGCAATAACCATGGACCCTCTCCAGGCTATTAATATCTACCCACGCCATTTTTTTCCGCGATTTAACCCTTTAATTTATTAGCTAGAGCGCCCAAATTTTGCACATACACACTACTAACATTAGTAGTGGGGAATATGCAATAAAAAAAAGGTATATGAGATGGTTTACTGTATGTAAACCATGTCTCATATCATGTCGGGTTTGTGAAGGAGATAGGAAAAGCCGGCAATTGAATTACCGGCTTTTAAGCTATCTAGCACTGTATGAAATATTAATATATACATATATGTGTCTCACTGACATACAGTATATATATATATATATATTTATATATATATATATATATACCCCTATACTATGTGTAGACATTTATCTTAGCTATTCTATTCTAACCTGTCAGTATGATTTTACTGTACACGGCACTGAATTGACGGCTTTTCGCTAGAACACCGCTGCGTATTTCTCGCGAGTCACACTGTTGGTCCGTGTGTAATCTGTATTTTTCTCGTCCCCCCTAGACTTTCATTGGCGTATTTTTTGCGCAATACGGTGACAAACGCAGCATGCTGCGATTTTCTATGGCCGTAGAAGACCGTATAATACGGATCAGTAAAATACGGCTGATAGGAGCTGGGGCATAGAGAATCATTGTACCGTATGCAATCCGTATTTTCTGCACCTCTCATACGTCCGTAAAACACGCTAGTGTGAGGTCGGCCTAAGAAGTTGTGATCACAAGATGGTGTTGGGAGACCGAAACAGCGCCGATTAAACGTGAAGATAGGTAAGTACAAGACTTGGGTCAGGGACGTTACATTGGAAACACCACTCCAGTGCTGGAAAAAAAAAACTGTAGTGGTTCTTAAAAAACATTTCTGTGTGATTTTTTAATTTTAGGGCAAAATACACTTTGCTAGAACACAAGATTAGAAGATGACTATGTTTGGAGCCCTAATAGGGCTTCCATTTATGCTTGAGACCTTTACTGTACCTCATTTTCAAACAGAGGAATACAAACTTTTTTTATGTCAGAGAATTTTGGCATGTTCTGTATGTGGAAAAGAGCTCTGTATATACGAGACCTGATGGGGCCTCAGTAACAGCACATGGTGACTGTATGGATCTGTACAGAGGACCCAAAACGTTTAAATTCCCAGGGGACTGCAGTATAATTGAGCTCTTAGATCATTTTTTTTATTTTAGGTTTACTTTTTGCATTAATTATGACGTGAATTATAGTTTGATTTATCAAAAATGTCTAGATCATAATAATTACTTATTTCATTACCAGAAACCAGTAGAAACTCACCCCCACATATAAGCAGCAAATGTAGCACATCCAATGTTCTTTTTAGACCCTTTCACTAATTAGCATTATTCCCAGGAACCTGATTATGATCACAAACTTTTTCATAAACAAAGGCAGTCAATGTATCTATATAAATCAATACATTTGCTCTTGTGACTTGAAGGCAACAGATTTTTTTTTTTTTAATTTTGATCAATGGTTGAACAAGCTTTAATTCATTCTGTGGGACATGCTCTGCAATAATTGACCAAATAAGTCTATCTGCAGAAAAGTTCCCTTTGATTGCAACAGTATGATCCCAGAGTTGATTTATTGCAGTGTTCAATCAATGGTTCAGAGAAGGGAGTTTGATGGTATTGGGAGCGGCACAGCAGTATTTTATTACAAGTATGCTCTGCATATTCTATTGAGACTAATATTCAAGAAGATGAATCAGCAAAAATCAAAAGCGCAAAGTTCACTTTTTTTATATAGAGCTGTTAAAAAGAATTTCCCCTTTTAATTTTGTACTAGTATTGCATGTTTGTCATGCTATATAGTTTTTGATCTTAGCTCAAAATGTAACAGTAGAATAAAGGAGACTAAATAAAAACAGGGTGCAGTTGTTTTAGGCCGGTTTCACACATTAGTGGCTCCGGTACGTGAGGTGACAGTTTCCTCACGTACCGGAGACACTGACTCACATAGACACATTGGTTTTAATGTGTCTCTGCACATGTCAGCGTGTTTTCACGGACCGTGTGTCCGTTTGAAAAACACGGAGACATGTCAGTGTTTGTGGGAACGCACGGATCACACGGACCCATTAAAGTCAATGGGTCCGTGTAAAACACGTACCGCACACGGAGCTGTCCATGTGCAGTCCGTGTGCCGTGCCGGAGACAGCACTACTGTAAGCGCTGTCCCCCCCACGTGTGGTGCTGAAGCCGGAATTCATCCCTTCTTCCCAGCAGCGTTCGCTGGAGAGAAGGAATGAATAATCTTTTTTTTTTCTTTCCCCTTAAAAATAAAGTTTGTACGTCCCCTCCCGTCTCCCATCCTCTGTGCGCCCCCCCTTGCCAGGAAATACTCACCGACACCCAGCTCCAGCGATGTCTCCTCTCAGCGGCTGAAGCCTGTGCTGTGTGAGCGGTCACATGGTCCCGCTCATTACAGTGAGGAATATGCGCATATTCCTCACTGTAATGAGCAGGACCACATGACCGCTCACACAGGGCCTGCTGCCGGTGCTGAGACATCGCTGGAGCTGGGTGTCGGTGAGTATTTCCTGGCAAGCGGGGGGGGGGGGGCGCACAGGGGGTGGGAGGCGGGAGGGGACGCACAAACTTTATTTTTAAGGGAAAAGAAAAAAAAAAGATTATTCATTCCTTCTCTCCAGCTAACGCTGCTGGGAAGAAGGGATGAATTCCGGCTTCAGCACCGCACGCAGGGGACAGCGCTTAACTGTAGCGCTGTCTCCTGCACGGTCGGTCCATGTGGTCCTCAGTTGGCACATGGGCAGCACACGGCTGCCGCACGTGTGCCACACTGATGTGCTACGTAAGCACACGGACACACGGACACAGATAATTCCGGTACCGATTTTTCCGGTACCAGAATTATCTGGACGTGTGGGACAAGCCTTAAGAGTATGTGCACACATCAGGGTTTCTTGCAGAAATTTCCTGACAAAAACCGGACATTTCTGCCAGAAATCCGCATGCATTTTTTTTCGTGTTTTTTCGCATTTTTTTGCGTTTTTTTGTGCTTTTTTTTTTGCGTTTTTCCCAATGCATAGAATAGCAGGAAAAACGCGAAATATCCGCAAACTTAATGAACATGCTGCTTTTTTTACCGCAATGTGTTTTTTTCATGGAAAAAAACGCATCATGTGCACAAAAATTGCAGAATGCATTCTAAATGATAGGATGCATATCTATGCATTTTTATGTGTTTTTATAGCATTTTTATCACGAAAAAACTCGAAAAAAAACTGAACGTGTGCATATACCCTAAAGGAATTTTCCCATGAACAAACTTAATTTTAAAGTTTATTTTAATCAATAGATCTTGGAATAATAGTTATTTCCACAATTGGATGTGTTTAAATAAAATGTTCCTGTGCTGAGATAATCTTATAAATGTGCCCCTGCTGTGTACTGTGTAATGGCTATGTCTGACCATACAGCAGGGCCGGACTGGCCATCTGGCAAATGCCAGAAGGGCATTTCTGTTCATGGGCCGCCTTGTCTGCAACATTGTTAACAGAATATTGTGTTCTCAAGACATCCATACTGTTAAGAGTTGTGATGGAGCACAATGTTGCTGACTCCGTCACTTACCCCAGCAGGCCACAGGTATCATTAGAAATATTGGTCTTGTAGTAAATCTTGCTTTCTTCCATCCAGGGTAATATTAGTAATATATCCCATCTGGTTCATGGGGACGGGGACAACATGGGGCTGGGTGATTTCAAATGCCAGGGCTGAATTTCAGCCCCAGTCCGTACCTGCCATACAGGGATATGGTCTGATCATACCACAGCTCCTGAGCAGGAAAGGAAGGAAAAGACAGTACACATATAGCAGCGCGCCGATACAATTACCTTCTGCAGCATAGCAGGGAGACTCGATCTCCCTGCTCTGCTGCTATGGTGTCCCTGAGCAGGCAGGGGGGCCCGGTGGCAGCAGTGGGCAGCCTGTCATCGCAGGGTCAGCTGTACCAGCATTAAGTCGATACAGCTGACCACTATGATGAGGGAAGGAGCGCTGCGCTCCTTCCCCCATCAGCCCCCTGTCAGCGTCTGACGTCGGAGACACTGACAGGGGGCGCGATGAGTCACTGCCCGGCGCTGAGATGAGCGGGAGCTCAGAGCAGCGCAGGAAGCAGGAAGAAGAGAGGTAAGTATTTTTTTTAAGTGGTGCTGCCTTATGCTACAGAGTCTGCCTATGGGGGGTCTGCCTAATACCACAGGGTCTGCCTCTAGGGGGGTCTGCCTAATACTACAGGGTCTGCCTATGGGGGTGCTCTGCCTAATACTACAGGGTCTGCCTATGGGGGGGCTCTGCCTAATACTACAGGGTCTGCCTATGGGGGGTCTGCCTAATACTACAGGGTCTGCCTATGGGGGGTCTCCTAATACTACAGGGTCTGCCTATGGGGGGCTCTGCCTAATACTACAGGGTCTGCCTATGGGGGGTCTGCCTAATACTACAGGGTCTGCCTATGGGGGGTCTGCCTAATAATACAGGGTCTGCCTATGGGGGGTCGGCCTAATACCACAGGGTCTGCCTGTTGGGGGTCTGCATTATACTACAGGGTCTGCTTATGGGGGTCTGCCTAATACTACAGGGTCTGCCTATGGGGGGTCTGCCTAATGCTACAGGGTCTGCCTATGGGGAGTCTGCCGTATACTACAGGGTCTGCCTATGGGGGGTCTGCCTAATACTACAGGGTCTGCCTATGGGGGTCTGCCTAATGCTACAGGGTCTGCCTATGGGGGTCTGCCTTATACTACAGGGTCTACCTTTGGGGGGGTCTGCATTACACTACAGGGTCTGCCTATGGGGGGTCTGCCTTATACTACAGGGTCTGCCTATAGGGCTGCTGCCTTATTCTACAGGGTCTGCCTATAGGGGTGCTGCCTTATAGTACAGGGTCTGCCTATGGGGGTGCTGTCTTATACTACAGGGTCTGCTTATGGGGGGTCTGCCTAATGCTACAGGGTCTGCCTATGGGGGTCTGCCTTATACTACAGGGTCTGCCTTTGGGGGTCTGCATTATACTACAGGGTCTTCCTATGGGGGTCTGCCTTTTACTACAGGATCTGCCTATGGGAGTGCTGCCTTATACTACAGGGTCTGCCTATGGAGGTGCTGCCGAATACTACAGGGTCTGTCTATGGGGGGGCTCTGCCTAATACTACAAGGTCTGCCTATGTGGGGCTCTGCCTAATACTACAGGGTCTGCCTATGGGGGGGTCTGCCTAATACTACAGGGTCTGCCTATGGGGGGCTCTGCCTAATACTACATGGTCTGCCTATGGGGGTCTGCCTAACACTACAGGGTCTGCCTATGGGTATCTGCTTAATACTACAGGGTCTGCCTATGGGGGGGTCTGCCTAATACTACAGGGTCTGCCAATCTGGGATTGGCCTAATACTACAGGGTCTGCCTGTGGGGGTCTGCCTTATACTACAAGGTCTGCCTATGGGGGGGTCTGCCTAATACTACAGGGTCTGCCTATGGGGGGTCTGCCTAATGCTACATGGTCTGCCTATGGGGGTCTGCCTTATACTACAGGGTCTGCCTATGGGGGTCTGCCTAAAACTATAGGGTCTGCCTATGGGGGTCTGCCTAATGCTACAGGGTCTGCCTATGGGGGTCTGCCTTATACTACAGGGTCTGCCTTTGGGGGTCTGCATTATACTACAGGGCCTGCCTATGGGGGTCTACCTTATACTACAGGGTCTACCTATGGGGGTGCTGCCTTATACTACAGGGTCTGCCTATGGAGGTGCTGCCTTATACTACAGGGTCTGCCTATAGGGGTGCTGCCTTATACTACAGTGTTGGGAATTCTGCTTTTGGGCTCCCTCCGGTGGTTGTAAATGGTAATGCAGTTGTCCCTGGGCTGCAGTCTTGCACAGGTGTATCTGCTGATTGCATTTCTGACTGGGGTATTTAGGTTTGCTGGACTCTTTACTCCTGGCCAGTTGTCAATGTTTCTTGGGAAGTGTTGGATCTCTCCTGGCCTCTCCTGCCTAGCTGCCATTTCAGCAAAGATAAATGTCTGTTTCTTTTCCTGTGGCACACATGCAGTGTGCTTATTTTCAGTGCTGTTCGTTTGTTTTTCTATTGTTCAGCTTAGACTGTGTCAGTGTTTTCTCAGTCTAGTTGGATTCTCTGGAGTTGCAGATATACGCTCCACACCTTTAGTTAGGTGGTGGAGTTTATTTTTGTATTTTCTGCTGTGGATATTTTGGAAGGATTTTAATGCTGACTGCTTAGTGTCCTGTCCTATCCTTTCCTATTTAGCTAGAAGTGGCCTCTTTTGCTAAATCCTGTTCTCTGCCTGAGTTTGTCTTTTCCTCTACTACTCACAGTCATTATTTGTGGGGGGCTGCCTATCCTTTGGGGTTCTGCTCTGAGGCAAGATAGCATTCCTATTTCCATCTTTAGGGATATTTAGTTCTCCGGCTGTGTCGAGGTGTCTAGGTTTTGTTAGGCACACCCCATGGCTACTTCTAGTTGCGGTGATAAGATCAGGGTTTGCGGTCAGTATAGTTACCACCTACTCCAGTGAAAGTTTTCATGCTGCTCCAAGGTCACCTGATCATAACACTACAGGGTCTGCCTATAGGGTTGCTGTTTTATACTACAGGGTCTGTCTGCGGGTGCTACCTTATACTAAAGGATCTGCCTATGGGTGCTGCCTTGTGGTATAGAGTCTGCCTATGGGGGGTGCATTATACAATATAGAGTAGGCCTATTGGGAGTACATTATACTATATTGAGGACTATCTGGTACATTACACTATATTGAGGACTATCTGGTGCATTATACTATATTGAGGATGATCTGGTGCATTATACTATTTGGAGGCTATCTAGAGGGGCATCATACTGTGTGGGGATTATAGTGTTGGAGCCATCAGTTTGGAGGCTACTAAGGGGTCAGTGTACTGTGTATAAGAGAGCATCATGCTGTGTATAGAGAAGCTGTACAGGAGGCAGACTTGGGACATTATTAAATGTAAAGTGGGCACTTATTGTTATAGGGGAATGTTGTGAATTCTGTGGCTGAATTCACTCCTGTGGTCACAAGTGGTACTGCAGCTTCTGAGCTTCCTTCCTCAGGTGTTCTGGTGAGCTCATTAGCTGCTTCGTTACTTAACTCCACCTGATGCTGCTATCCTTGCTCCTAGTCAATGTTCCAGTGTTGGATCTGAGCTTCTCCTGATTGTTCCTGTGACCTGCTGCTCTGTATAGCTAAGTGCTTTTTTGCTATTTTGTTGCCTTTTTTCTGTCCAGCTTGTCTTTTGTTTTGCTGGAAGCTCTGAGACGCAAAGGGTGTACCGCCGTGCCGTTAGTCCGGCACGGTGGGTCTTTTTGCCCCTTTGCGTGGGTTTTGCTTTAGGGTTTTTTGTAGACTGCAAAGTTCGCTTTACTGTCCTCGCTCTGTCTAAGAATATCGGGCCCCACTTTGCTGAATCTATTTCATCCCTACGTTTTGTCTTTTCATCTTACTCACAGTCATTATATGTGGGGGGCTGCCTTTTCCTTTGGGGTATTTCTCTGGGGGCAAGTCAGGCCTATTTTTCTATCTTCAGGCTAGCTAGTTTCTTAGGCTGTGCCGAGTTGCATAGGTAGTGGTTAGGCGCAATCCACAGCCACTTTTAGTTGTGTTTAGGATAGGATCAGTTGTGCAGTCTACAGAGTTTCCATGTCTCAGAGCTCGTTCTTTTGTTTTTGGGTATTTGTCAGATCACTGTGTGCGCTCTGATCGCTAGGCACACTGTGTCTCTGGATTGCCTTCATTACACCTTTCATTAGCAGACATAACAGTACTAGGAGCCTACTAATGATTCTCAATAGAGGGAAAGAAAAAGTTCTGACATCATTTTTTTTTTTTTCCCCTAGACATTTGGGTGTTTCTGGACACAGGTGTGGACATGGATTTTCAGGGTCTGTGCTCTTCAATGGATAATCTCGTTATAAATGTACAAAAGATTCAAGATACTATTGATCAGAAATCTATGTTAGAACCAAGAATTCCTATTCCTGATTTGTTTTTTGTAGATAGAACTAAGTTTCCAAGTTTCAAAAATAATTGTAAGCTATTTCTGGCCTTGAAACCTCATTCTTCTGGTAATCCTATTCAACAGGTTTTGATTATTATTTCTTTTTTGCGCGGCGACCCTCAAGACTGGGCATTTTCTCTTGCGCCAGGAGACCCTGCATTGAGTAGTGTCGATGCGTTTTTCCTGGCACTCGGATTACTGTACGATGAGCCTAATTCAGTGGATCAGGCTGAGAAAAATTTGCTGGCTTTGTGCCAGGGTCAGGATGATATAGAAGTATATTGTCAGAAATTTAGGAAATGGTCAGTACTCACTCAGTGGAATGAATCTGCGCTGGCAGCTTTGTTCAGAAAGGGTCTCTCTGAGGCTCTTAAGGATGTCATGGTGGGATTTCCTATGCCTGCTGGTTTGAATGAGTCTTTGTCTTTAGCCATTCAGATCGGTAGACGCTTGCGCGAGCGTAAATCTGTGCACCATTTGGCGGTATTGCCTGAGGTTAAACCTGAGGCTATGCAGTGCGATAGGACTATGACCAGAGTGGAACGGCAGGAATACAGACGTCTGAATGGGCTATGTTTCTACTGTGGTGATTCCACTCATGCTATTTCTGATTGTCCTAAGCGCACTAAGCGGTCCGCTAGGTCTGCCGTCATTGGTACTGTACAGTCCAAATTCCTTCTGTCCATTACCTTGATATGCTCTTTGTCGTCGTTTTCTGTCATAGCGTTTGTGGATTCAGGCGCTGCCCTAAATCTGATGGATTTGGATTATGCTAAACGTTGTGGGTTTTTCTTGGAGCCTTTGCGGTGTCCTATTCCATTGAGAGGAATTGATGCTACACCTTTGGCCAAGAATAAACCTCAGTACTGGGCCCAGCTGACCATCTGCATGGCTCCTGCACATCAGGAAGTTATTCGCTTTCTGGTGTTGCATAATCTGCATGATGTAGTCGTGTTGGGGTTGCCATGGCTACAAACCCATAATCCAGTATTGGATTGGAATTCCATGTCGGTATCCAGCTGGGGTTGTCAGGGGGTACATGGTGATGTTCCATTTTTGTCGATTTCGTCATCCACCCCTTCTGAGGTCCCAGAGTTCTTGTCTGATTATCAGGATGTATTTGAAGAGCCCAAGTCCGATGCCCTACCTCCGCATAGGGATTGTGATTGTGCTATCAATTTGATTCCTGGTAGTAAATTCCCTAAAGGTCGATTATTTAATTTATCCGTGCCCGAACACGCCGCTATGCGCAGTTATGTGAAGGAATCCCTAGAGAAGGGACATATTCGCCCATCGTCATCACCACTGGGAGCAGGGTTCTTCTTTGTAGCTAAGAAGGATGGTTCGCTAAGACCGTGTATTGATTACCGCCTTCTTAATAAGATCACTGTTAAATTTCAGCATCCCTTGCCATTGTTATCTGACTTGTTTGCTCGGATTAAGGGGGCTAGTTGGTTCACTAAAGGCCCCTTCACATTTAGCGACGCTGCAGCGATACCGACAACGATCCGAATCGCTGCAGCGTCGCTGTTTGGTCGCTGGAGAGCTGTCACACAGACCGCTCTCCAGCGACCAACGATGCCGGTAACCAGGGTAAACATCGGGTAACTAAGCGCAGGGCCGCACTTAGTAACCCGATGTTTACCCTGGTTACCATGCTAAAAGTAAAAAAAAACAAACACTAGATACTTACCTACAGCCGTCTGTCCTCCAGCGCTGCGCTCTGCTTCTCTGCTCTCCTCCTGTACTGTCTGGGAGCCGGAAAGCAGAGCGGTGACGTCACCGCTCTGCTTTCCGGCTCACAGCCAGTACAGGAGGAGTGCAGAGCACAGCGCTGGAGGACAGACAGCGGTAGGTAAGTATGTAGTGTTTGTTTTTTTTTACTTTTAGCATGGTAACCAGGGTAAACATCGGGTTACTAAGCGCGGCCCTGCGCTTAGTTACCCGATGTTAACCCTGGTTACCAGTGAAGACATCGCTGGATCGGTGTCACACACGCCGATCCAGCGATGTCTCCAGGGAGTCCAGCGACGAAATAAAGTTCTGGACTTTGTTCAGCGACCAACGATCTCCCAGCAGGGGCCTGATCGTTGGTCGCTGTCACACATAACGATTTCATTAACGATATCGTTGCTACGTCACAAATAGCAACGATATCGTTAACAATATCGTTATGTGTGAAGGTACCTTAAGATAGATCTTCGTGGTGCGTATAATCTGGTGAGAATCAGGCAAGGAGATGAATGGAAAACTGCATTCAATACGCCCGAGGGTCATTTTGAGTATCTAGTGATGCCGTTCGGACTTGCCAATGCTCCATCATTGTTTCAATCCTTTATGCATGACATCTTCCGTGAGTACCTGGATAAATTCCTGATTGTTTACTTGGATGACATTTTGATCTTCTCAGATGATTGGGAGTCTCATGTGAAGCAGGTCAGAATGGTTTTTCAGGTCCTGCGTGCTAACTCTTTGTTTGTGAAGGGATCAAAGTGTCTCTTCGGTGTGCAGAAAGTTTCATTTTTGGGATTCATCTTTTCCCCTTCTACTATCGAGATGGATCCAGTTAAGGTCCAAGCCATCCAGGATTGGATTCAGCCGACATCTCTGAAAAGTCTGCAAAAGTTCCTGGGCTTTGCTAATTTTTATCGTCGCTTCATCTGTAATTTTTCTAGCATTGCCAAACCATTGACCGATTTGACCAAGAAGGGTGCTGATTTGGTCAATTGGTCTTCTGCTGCTGTGGAAGCTTTTCAGGAGTTGAAGCGTCGTTTTTGTTCTGCCCCTGTGTTGTGTCAGCCAGATGTTTCTCTTCCGTTCCAGGTCGAGGTTGATGTTTCTGAGATTGGAGCAGGGGCGGTTTTGTCACAGAGAGGTTCTGATTGCTCAGTGATGAAACCATGTGCTTTCTTTTCCAGGAAGTTTTCGCCCGCTGAGCGTAATTATGATCTGGGCAACCGAGAGTTGCTGGCCATGAAGTGGGCATTCGAGGAGTGGCGTCATTGGCTTGAAGGAGCTAAGCATCGCGTGGTGGTATTGACTGATCATAAGAACTTGACTTATCTCGAGTCTGCCAAGCGCTTGAATCCTAGACAGGCCCGTTGGTCGTTATTTTTTGCCCGCTTCGACTTTGTGATTTCGTACCTTCCGGGCTCTAAAAATGTGAAGGCGGATGCTCTGTCTAGGAGTTTTGTGCCCGACTCTCCGGGTTTATCTGAGCCAGCGGGTATCCTCAAGGAAGGAGTCATTGTGTCTGCCATCTCCCCTGATTTGCGGCGGGTGCTGCAAAAATTTCAGGCGAATAAACCTGATTGTTGTCCAGCGGAGAAACTGTGTTGTGAATTCTGTGGCTGAGTTCACTTCTGTGGTCACAAGTGGTATTGCAGTCTCTGGGCTTCCTCCCTCAGGTGTTTTGGTGAGCTCGTTGGCTGCCTTGCTATTTAGCTCCACCTGAGTCTGTCTTCCTTGCTCCTTGTCAATGTTCCAGTGTTGGATCTGAGCTACTGCATCTTTCCTTGGGCCTGCTGCTCTGCTAGATAAGTGCTTCTAGTTTGTTTTCTGTTTTTTTCTGTCCAGCTTGCTATTGTCTTTTGCTGGAAGCTCTGAGAAGCAGAGGGGTGCACCGCCGTGCTGTTAGTTCGGCACGGTGGGTCTTTTTGCCCCTTTGCGTGGTTTTCGTTTTAGGGTTTTTTGTAGACTGCATAGTTCTCTTTGCTATCCTCGCTCTGTCTAGAATATCGGGCCTCACTTTGCTGAATCTATTTCATTCCTACGTTTGTCTTTTCATCTTGCTAACAGTCATTATATGTGGGGGGCTGCCTATTCCTTTGGGGTATTTCTCTGAGGTAAGTCAGGCTTGTATTTCTATCTTCAGGCTAGTCAGCTCCTCAGGCAGTGCCGAGTTGCATAGGTAGTTGTTAGGCGCAATCCACTGCTGCTTATAGTTGTGTGAGGATAGATCAGGTACTGCAGTCTACAGAGATTCCACGTCTCAGAGCTCGTCCTATTGTTTTTGGTTATTGCCAGATCTCTGTATGTGCGCTGATTACTGCACGCTGTGTTGCCTGATTGCCAGCCAGAACAGTACAAGGAGCCACACCAATGATTCCCAATAGAGGGAAAAAAGAAATCCTGACATCATTTTTTTTTCTTAGCTCTGTCTTCAGTCTTTTTTTTCCCCTAGACATTAGAGTGCTTCAGGACACAGCTGTGGACATGGATATTCAGGCTCTGTGCTCCTCAATGGATAATCTCGTTGTAAATGTACAAAAGATTCAAGATACTATTGATCAGAAATCGATGCTAGAACCAAGAATTCCGATTCCTGATTTGTTTTTTGGTGACAGAACTAAGTTCCTGAGCTTCAGAAATAATTGTAAGCTATTTTTGGCCTTGAAACCTCATTCTTCTGGTAATCCTATTCAACAGGTTTTGATTATTATTTCTTTTTTGCGCGGCGACCCACAGGACTGGGCGTTTTCTCTTGCACCAGGAGATTCTGCATTGAGTAATGTTGATGCATTTTTCCTGGCGCTCGGATTGCTTTACGATGAGCCTAATTCAGTGGATCAGGCTGAGAAAAATCTGCTGGCTTTATGCCAGGGTCAGGATGATGTAGAAGTATATTGTCAGAAATTTAGGAAATGGTCAGTACTCACTCTGTGGAATGAATCTGCACTAGCGGCTTTGTTCAGAAAGGGTCTCTCTGAAGCTCTTAAGGATGTAATGGTGGGATTTCCTATGCCTGCTGGTTTGAATGAGTCTATGTCCTTGGCCATTCAGATCGGTCGTCGCTTGCGCGAGCGTAAATTTGTGCACCATCTGGCGGTACTGCCTGAGAGTAAACCTGAGCCTATGCAGTGCGACAGGACTATGACTAAAGTAGAACAGCAAGAACACAGACGTCTGAACAGACTGTGTTTCTATTGTGGTGATTCTACTCATGCTATTTCTAATTGTCCTAAACGCACTAGGCGGTTCGATAGCTCTGCCGTTATTGGTACTGTACAGTCCAAATTCCTTTTGTCCATTACCTTAATGTGCTCTTTGTCATCGTATTCTGTCATGGCGTTTGTGGATTCAGGCGCTGCCCTGAATCTGATGGATTTGGATTATGCTAAACGTTGTGGATTTTTCTTGGAGCCTTTGCGGTGTCCTATTCCGTTGAGAGGAATTGATGCTACACCTTTGGCCAAGAATAAGCCTCAGTACTGGGCCCAGCTGACCATGTGCATGGCTCCTGCACATCAGGAAGTTATTCGCTTTCTGGTACTGCATAATTTGCATGATGTGGTCGTGTTGGGGTTGCCATGGCTACAAACCCATAATCCAGTATTGGATTGGAACTCTATGTCGGTAACCAGCTGGGGTTGTCAGGGAGTACATGGTGATGTTCCATTTTTGTCTATTTCGTCATCCATTCCTTCTGACATCCCAGAGTTCTTGTCGGACTTTCAGGATGTATTTGAAGAGTCCAAGTCTGATGCCCTACCTCCGCATAGGAATTGTGATTGTGCTATCGATTTGATTCCTGGTAGTAAATTCCCTAAGGGTCGTTTATTTAATTTGTCCGTACCTGAACACACCGCTATGCGCAGTTATGTGAAGGAGTCCCTGGAGAAGGGACATATTCGCCCATCGTCGTCACCATTGGGAGCAGGGTTCTTTTTTGTAGCCAAGAAGGATGGTTCGCTAAGACCGTGTATTGATTACCGCCTTCTTAATAAGATCACTGTTAAGTTTCAGTATCCCTTGCCATTGATTTCTGACTTGTTTGCTCGGATTAAGGGGGCTAGTTGGTTTACTAAGATTGATCTTCGTGGTGCGTATAATCTGGTGAGAATCAGGCAGGGAGATGAATGGAAAACGGCATTTAATACGCCCGAGGGTCATTTTGAGTATCTGGTGATGCCGTTCGGACTTGCCAATGCTCCATCTGTTTTTCAGTCTTTTATGCATGACATTTTCCGTGAGTATCTGGATAAATTCTTGATTGTTTACTTGGATGACATTTTGATCTTCTCAGATGATTGGGAGTCTCATGTGAAGCAAGTCAGAATGGTTTTCCAGGTACTGCGTGCTAATTCCTTGTTCGTGAAGGGATCAAAGTGTCTCTTCGGTGTGCAGAAAGTTTCATTTTTAGGGTTCATCTTTTCCCCTTCTACTATCGAGATGGATCCGGTTAAGGTTCAGGCCATCCAGGATTGGACTCAGCCGACATCTCTAAAAAGTCTGCAGAAATTCCTGGGCTTTGCTAATTTTTATCGTCGCTTCATCTGTAATTTTTCTAGCATTGCCAGACCATTGACCGATTTGACCAAGAAGGGTGCTGATTTGGTTAATTGGTCTTCTGCTGCCGTGGAAGCTTTTCAGGAGTTGAAGCGTCGTTTTTGCTGTGCCCCTGTGTTGTGTCAACCTGATGTTTCTCTTCCGTTCCAGGTCGAGGTTGATGCCTCTGAGATTGGTGCAGGGGCGGTTTTGTCACAGAGAGGTTCTGGTTGCTCAGTGTTCAAACCATGTGCTTTCTTTTCCAGGAAATTTTCTGCTGCTGAGCGTAATTATGATGTGGGCAACCGAGAGTTGCTGGCCATGAAGTGGGCATTCGAGGAGTGGCGTCATTGGCTTGAGGGTACTAAGCATCGCGTGGTGGTATTGACTGATCATAAGAACTTGACTTATCTCGAGTCTGCCAAGCGCTTGAATCCTAGACAGGCCCGTTGGTCGTTATTTTTTGCTCGTTTTGATTTTGTGATTTCATACCTTCCGGGCTCTAAAAATGTGAAGGCGGATGCTCTGTCTAGGAGTTTTGTGCCCGACTCTCCGGGGTTATCTGAGCCGGCGAGTATCCTCAAGGAAGGAGTCATTGTGTCTGCCATCTCCCCTGATTTGCGGAGAGTGTTGCAGAAATTTCAGGCTAATAAACCTGATCGTTGTCCGGCCGAGAAACTGTTCGTCCCTGATAGGTGGACTAGTAAAGTTATCTCTGAACTTCATTGTTCGGTGCTGGCCGGTCATCCAGGAATCTTTGGTACCAGGGAGTTGGTTGCTAGATCCTTCTGGTGGCCATCTCTGTCACGGGATGTGCGTGCTTTTGTGCAGTCCTGTGGAATTTGTGCTAGGGCTAAGCCCTGCTGTTCACGTGCCAGTGGGTTGCTTTTGCCCTTGCCGGTCCCGAAGAGGCCTTGGACACATATTTCGATGGATTTCATTTCTGACCTTCCCGTTTCTCAAATAATGTCGGTCATTTGGGTGGTCTGTGATCGCTTTTCTAAAATGGTCCATCTGGTGCCCTTGGTTAAATTGCCTTCCTCCTCTGATTTGGTGCCTTTGTTCTTCCAGCATGTGGTTCTTTTACATGGCATTCCTGAGAATATTGTTTCTGACAGAGGTTCCCAGTTTGTCTCGAGGTTCTGGCGAGCCTTTTGTGGTAGGATGGGCATTGACCTATCTTTCTCCTCGGCCTTCCATCCTCAGACTAATGGCCAGACCGAACGAACCAATCAGACCTTGGAAACATATCTGAGATGTTTTGTTTCCGCTGACCAGGATGATTGGGTGTCATTTTTGCCGTTGGCTGAGTTCGCCCTTAATAATCGGGCCAGCTCGGCTACCTTGGTCTCTCCATTTTTCTGCAATTCTGGGTTCCATCCTCGTTTCTCTTCAGGACAGGTTGAGTCTTCGGACTGTCCTGGTGTGGATTCTGTGGTGGACAGGTTGCAGCAGATCTGGACTCAGGTAGTGGACAATTTGACCTTGTCCCAGGAGAAGGCTCAGCTTTTCGCTAATCGCAGACGCCGTGTGGGACCCCGACTTCGTGTTGGGGATTTGGTTTGGTTATCTTCTCGTCATATTCCTATGAAGGTTTCCTCTCCTAAATTTAAACCTCGTTTTATTGGTCCGTATAGGATTTCTGAGATTCTCAATCCGGTGTCTTTTCGTCTGACCCTCCCAGACTCCTTTTCTATACATAATGTATTCCATAGGTCGTTGTTGAGGAGATACGTGGCACCTATGGTTCCATCTGTGGAGCCTCCTGCCCCTGTTTTGGTGGAGGGGGAATTGGAGTATATTGTGGAGAAGATTTTGGATTCTCGTGTCTCTAGACGGAAACTCCAGTATCTGGTCAAATGGAAGGGTTATGCTCAGGAAGATAATTCCTGGGTTTTTGCCTCTGATGTCCATGCCCCAGATCTTGTTCGTGCCTTTCATGTGGCTCATCCTGGTCGGCCTGGGGGTTCTGGTGAGGGTTCGGTGACCCCTCCTCAAGGGGGGGTACTGTTGTGAATTCTGTGGCTGAGTTCACTTCTGTGGTCACAAGTGGTATTGCAGTCTCTGGGCTTCCTCCCTCAGGTGTTTTGGTGAGCTCGTTGGCTGCCTTGCTATTTAGCTCCACCTGAGTCTGTCTTCCTTGCTCCTTGTCAATGTTCCAGTGTTGGATCTGAGCTACTGCATCTTTCCTTGGGCCTGCTGCTCTGCTAGATAAGTGCTTCTAGTTTGTTTTCTGTTTTTTTCTGTCCAGCTTGCTATTGTCTTTTGCTGGAAGCTCTGAGAAGCAGAGGGGTGCACCGCCGTGCTGTTAGTTCGGCACGGTGGGTCTTTTTGCCCCTTTGCGTGGTTTTCGTTTTAGGGTTTTTTGTAGACTGCATAGTTCTCTTTGCTATCCTCGCTCTGTCTAGAATATCGGGCCTCACTTTGCTGAATCTATTTCATTCCTACGTTTGTCTTTTCATCTTGCTAACAGTCATTATATGTGGGGGGCTGCCTATTCCTTTGGGGTATTTCTCTGAGGTAAGTCAGGCTTGTATTTCTATCTTCAGGCTAGTCAGCTCCTCAGGCAGTGCCGAGTTGCATAGGTAGTTGTTAGGCGCAATCCACTGCTGCTTATAGTTGTGTGAGGATAGATCAGGTACTGCAGTCTACAGAGATTCCACGTCTCAGAGCTCGTCCTATTGTTTTTGGTTATTGCCAGATCTCTGTATGTGCGCTGATTACTGCACGCTGTGTTGCCTGATTGCCAGCCATAACAAAACTGTTCGTCCCTGATAGGTGGACTAATAAACTTATCTCTGAACTTCATTGTTCGGTGTTGGCTGGTCATCCTGGAATCTTTGGTACCAGAGAGTTAGTGGCTAGATCCTTCTGGTGGCCATCTCTGTCACGGGATGTACGTACTTTTGTGCAGTCCTGTGGGATTTGTGCTAGGGCTAAGCCCTCCTGTTCTCGTGCCAGTGGGTTGCTTTTGCCCTTGCCGGTCCCAAAGAGGCCTTGGACACATATTTCGATGGATTTCATTTCTGACCTTCCCGTTTCTCAAAAGATGTCAGTCATTTGGGTGGTCTGTGATCGCTTTTCTAAAATGGTCCATCTGGTGCCCTTGGCTAAATTGCCTTCCTCCTCTGATTTGGTACCTTTGTTCTTTCAGCATGTGGTTCGGTTGCATGGCATTCCTGAGAATATTGTTTCTGACAGAGGTTCCCAGTTTGTTTCAAGGTTCTGGCGAGCCTTTTGTGGTAGGATGGGCATTGACCTATCCTTTTCCTCGGCTTTCCATCCTCAGACTAATGGCCAGACCGAACGAACCAATCAGACCTTGGAAACATATCTGAGATGTTTTGTTTCTGCAGACCAGGATGATTGGGTGTCCTTTTTGCCGTTGGCTGAGTTCGCCCTTAATAATCGGGCCAGCTCGGCTACCTTGGTTTCTCCATTTTTCTGCAATTCTGGGTTCCATCCTCGTTTCTCTTCAGGACAGGTTGAGTCTTCGGACTGTCCTGGTGTGGATTCTGTGGTGGACAGGTTGCAGCAGATCTGGACTCAGGTAGTGGACAATTTGACCTTGTCCCAGGAGAAGGCTCAACTTTTCGCTAATCGCAGACGCCGTGTGGGTCCCCGACTTCGTGTTGGGGATCTGGTTTGGTTATCTTCTCGTCATATTCCTATGAAGGTTTCCTCTCCTAAATTTAAACCTCGTTTTATTGGTCCGTATAGGATTTCTGAGGTTCTCAATCCTGTGTCTTTTCGTCTGACCCTCCCAGACTCCTTTTCCATACATAATGTATTCCATAGGTCATTGTTGCGGAGATACGTGGCACCTATGGTTCCATCTGTTGAGCCTCCTGCCCCGGTTTTGGTGGAGGGGGAATTGGAGTATATTGTGGAGAAGATTTTGGATTCTCGTGTTTCTAGACGGAAACTCCAGTATCTGGTTAAATGGAAGGGTTATGCTCAGGAAGATAATTCCTGGGTTTTTGCCTCTGATGTTCATGCTCCCGATCTTGTTCGTGCCTTTCATGCGGCTCATCCTGGTAGGCCTGGGGGCTCTGGTGAGGGTTCGGTGACCCCTCCTCAAGGGGGGGGTACTGTTGTGAATTCTGTGGCTGAATTCACTCCTGTGGTCACAAGTGGTACTGCAGCTTCTGAGCTTCCTTCCTCACGTGTTCTGGTGAGCTCATTAGCTGCTTCGTTACTTAACTCCACCTGATGCTGCTATCCTTGCTCCTAGTCAATGTTCCAGTGTTGGATCTGAGCTTCTCCTGATTGTTCCTGTGACCTGCTGCTCTGTATAGCTAAGTGCCTTTTTGCTATTTTGTTGCCTTTTTTCTGTCCAGCTTGTCTTTTGTTTTGCTGGAAGCTCTGAGACGCAAAGGGTGTACCGCCGTGCCGTTAGTCCGGCACGGTGGGTCTTTTTGCCCCTTTGCGTGGGTTTTGCTTTAGGGTTTTTTGTAGACTGCAAAGTTCGCTTTACTGTCCTCGCTCTGTCTAAGAATATCGGGCCCCACTTTGCTGAATCTATTTCATCCCTACGTTTTGTCTTTTCATCTTACTCACAGTCATTATATGTGGGGGGCTGCCTTTTCCTTTGGGGTATTTCTCTGGGGGCAAGTCAGGCCTATTTTTCTATCTTCAGGCTAGCTAGTTTCTTAGGCTGTGCCGAGTTGCATAGGTAGTGGTTAGGCGCAATCCACAGCCACTTTTAGTTGTGTTTAGGATAGGATCAGGTGTGCAGTCTACAGAGTTTCCACGTCTCAGAGCTCGTTCTTTTGTTTTTGGGTATTTGTCAGATCACTGTGTGCGCTCTGATCGCTAGGCACACTGTGTCTCTGGATTGCCTTCATTACACCTTTCATTAGCAGACATAACAGGGGAACTCAGGTTACTGTGACTATCAAAGGGACACACAGGACAATATTACTTTCTAGGAGGCAAAATATGGGCACTGTTTTCTAGGGCACCTGGCATTGCTATACTAGAGAGGGGTGGCTTAGAATTTAGAGGGCACACAGAACCACACAGCAGGAGCATTAAAAGGGTCACATATGGCAGCAGCGGCTCAGTATTTGGGTATAAGGGGCAGTGATAGGGACACATACGGCAGCAGATGCTCAGTATTGGGGTATCAGGTGCACCAATAGGGACACATATGACAGCAGCGGCTCAGTATTGGGGTATCAGGTGTAGTAATAGGGACACATACAGCAGCAGAGGCTCAATATTGGGGTATCAGGGGCAGTGCTGGGACTCATACAGCAGCAGCGGCTCAGTATTGGGATATCAGGAGCCGTAATAGGAACACATACAGCAGCAGCTCAGTATTGGGGTATCAGGGGCAGTAATAGGGACACATACGGCAGCAGAGGCTCAGTATTGGGGTATCAGGTGCACTAATAGGGACACATATGACAGCAGCGGCTCAGTATTGGGGTATCAGGTGTAGTAATAAGGACACATACGGCAGTAGAGGCTCAGTATTGCGGTATCAGGTGCAGTAATAGGGACACATACGGCAACAGCAGCTCAATATTGGGGTATCAGGTGCAGTAATAGGAACACATATGGCAGCAGCGGCTCAGTATTGGGGTATCAGGTACAGTAATAGGGACACATACGGCAGCAGCGGCTCAGTATTTGGGGTATTAGGCGCAGTAATAGGGACACATACGGCAGCAGCAGCTCAGTATTGGGGTATCAGGGGCAGTAATAGGGACACATATGGCAGCAGAGGCTCAGTATTGGGGTATCAGGTGCAGTAATAGGGACACATACGACAGCAGCGGCTCAGTATTGGGGCATCAGGTGCAGTAATAGGGACACATACGGCAGCAGCAGCTCAGTATTGGGGTATCAAAGGCAGTAATAGGGACATATATACGGCAGCAGCGGCTCAGTATTGGGGTATCAGGTGCAGTAATAGGGACACATACGGCAGCAGCGGCTCAGTATTGGGGTATTAGGTTCAGTAATAGGGACACATACGACAGCAGCGGCTCAGTATTGGGGCATCAGGTGCAGTAATAGGGATACATACAGCAGCAGCGGCTCAGTATTGGGGTATCAGGGGCAGTAATAGGGACACATACGGCAGCAGTGGCTCAGTATTGGGGTATCAGGTGCAGTAATAGGGACATATACGGCAGCAGCGGCTCAGTATTGAGGTATCAGGTGCAGTAATAGGGACATGGAGCGCCCCCAGACACAGGGCCACGCGTTCTCGGTACTGGGCCTCTCTGGTTCGGTTCTGAAGCTGTCACGGTGGCTAGACCTGGTCCGCAACCCTGCTAAGGGGCGTCCAATAAAGGTGGTACAGTCTGTCAGGGGTTCGTGGATGGTGATGGTGTGAGGTGCAGTCAATAACGAGCACACAAGGTTGCAGTCTCTTTACCTCTTTACTGAAGTCTTCAGGATCCGCAATCCAGAGCACGATTAACAGGGCTATCTAAGACCGGCCGGTCTGATGGGCAATTCCAGCATTCCCTTTGCAGGTGGAAATCGTTGCCTACCAATAGCGCCTGTGTGTTGTAGTGCTACCCTGCTGAGCATACGGAATAGTCCTCACAACTTCTGTTCTTGTTCGTTCGTTCTTTCTAATGTGTTCCAGATGTTTCTAGTTCAACGTCCCCCAGGTATGTTATGGCTAGGACGCACCCGTATGATGGGAAGGCCTGGAGGTCTTCCGGGACCCTAGAGATGCCCCTCTCCCACTGTTTCCCCCTATGTCTTCGTAGGTGTTTAGGTGAGACAGCCAACCTATAATTAACTGTCCTGCGGAGTTTGAAGTAAGGCGTAGAGTCAGTTACTCCCTCGGTGCTCCGGCCACCGGCTACGCGCCTCAGTAAGATGTTGCCTCGGTCTCACGGCACGACTCCTACTGGCTCTCCTTTGTGCTTGATCTCGTTTCTCACTGTCTCACAATATCCTTCGCTTCGTGTCTCTTTCTTAGGATACCGCTGCGGGGTGTGCAGGCGTGGTTCCGTAACGTTCTATTCTGGTCGCTAGGTGCCTGCCAGGTTCCCACACCTGACAGGGACCCCCCTGTGTCTTCTCCCTGCAACACCCCCTGCCACGGGATGTTGCCTGAATCCAACCCAGTCAGCTTCTGACTAACTTTCTATCCAACCCCTAGTTTTACCAGTGTGAGGAGGGGCCCCATAAATAAAGCCTTTTGCTCCCCCTAGTGGCCGGAGTGTGAAGTGTAATGTGTGCTGGTGATACCTGGTCAGTGGAATTCCTTCAGTGCCATCAGACGTACCATCACTCCCCTTAGTGGCTGAGTGTCATACTGCAACGACCAGATCTCTGGGGCGCTGCACTCCCCCCCGTTAAATCCAGTACTGCTGGACTGGGAAGAAGAACAACAATACATTTCAGCAAAAGACATACAAAATATTGAAATGCTGAAAACAAGTAAAAAGAACAATGCTTCCCTTTATGGGAGGTGAGGACACTTGAACGTTACAAACAAAAACAGGATTAAATATTTTTAAATAACATTATGACTATAAATAACTCTTAGTACCCAACCGGGTATTCTACTCAGTGCAAATTCCGAACAATAAGTTAACTTTTCCTTTAAGGGCGTATAAGCTGAACCCACTAAAGGCCTACCATAAAATACTATAAAATAACTCAACTTTTCTTTCCTTTCTAGCTTCACCAATGCAGGACCGCCTAGCTCCTGGGCTGGGCCTACTGTCATTGTCTTTCTATCAGCAACCAACTGTCGTTCTACGGTTCTCAGGAGGACTCTCTCTCTAACTCCAGAAGCATTATCTTCGCAAAGTCTTCTTTCTGTGTAAAACCAGTAGGGAGCACCTTTAAGAAGGTGCAAACTATATACAAACCATTTTTGGATTCATTCACTGTTCATGATCCGGCAGTCTTTGGAAACAATGATAAACAAACAAAAAGAAGAGGGATCCCGGGTAAACAAAGGGACCCCTTTAAGAGTTAACCCTGGACGGGTTTAAAGCAGTAAACAGGAAACAGTTAAATAACTATGTACATACTCGGTTCTTCGAGGTTTATTGCTGCGACGGTTGCGGTCTTACCTCGCAGACCACCCCTCTCGGCCGAGAATGGGTGGGACCCCCAATGACACGCGGGGCCTGGTCTGTCTGGTGGTCCGCAGCAGGGGCTTCACCCTCTGAAACCTCAGCTGCAACCTGAAGAACTGCGCATCGCTGGACACCCCTGGCCACCCAGCCGGTCTCCCTCCGCCACCGGGTGTAGGTAACAGCATCCCCAGGTCTCAAGTCACGATCCTCTTCGACTGTTCCATAACAGGGCTCCACCTTGCTCCGGTTGACACGGACCTGCAAGGGCTCTCCAATCTTCTGGATGACCCCCCTCTCCTCCTTGGGGTTATAGAAGACCACCACTCCCCACTGTGATGGTGGGACCTTCTCCTCTTCTGTGAGGTCTATCATGGTCACAGGTCGAGGCTGTTTCCTCCATGCCACCACTAGGCGTCGCTGGTGTTCCGTCACCGGCAGGATCCTCAGGTCCGGCTCCTGCGGAGCGCGACTCCCTGGTTGGGTGCGGGGACCTGACGTGGCCGGAGTGGGTAGAGGAGGGGACACGGGAGAGAGACGGATCTCCGTCGGGTGGCCCAACCGGGAACTCACCCGAGCGCGGGCCTCCAGGCAGCGCGCCAGCCACCGAGCCTCAGCAGCGGCCACCCAGCCATCAGGCATCCGTCCGCCGGGTTTTCCTTCAGGCAGCTCCACAACGTCCCCCAGGTATGTTATGGCTAGAACGCACCCATATGACGGGAAGGCCTGGAGGTCTTCCGGGACCCTAGAGACGCCCCCCTCCCACTGTTGCCCCCTATGTCTTCGTAGGTGTTTAGGTGAGACAGCCAACCTATAATTAACTGTCCTGCGGAGTTTGAAGTAAGGCGTAGAGTCAGTTATTCCCTCGGTGTTCCGGCCACCGGCTACGTGCCTCAGTAGGATGTTGCCTCGGTCTCATGGCACGACTCCTACTGGCTCTCCTTTGTGCTTGATCTCATTTCTCACTGTCTCACAATATCCTTCGCTTCGTGTCTCTTTCTTAGGATACTGCCGCGGGGTGTGCAGGCGCGGTTCCGTACCGTTCTATTCTGGTCACTAGGTGCCTGCCAGGTTCCCACGCCTGACAGGGACCCCCCTGTGTCTTCTCCCTGCAACACCCCCTGCCACGGAATGTTGCCTGAATCCAACCCAGTCAGCTTCTGACTAACTTTCTATCCAACCCCTAGTTTTACCAGTGTGAGGAGGGGCCCAACAAATAAATCCTTTTTGCTCCCCCTACATGGCCGGAGTGTGAAGTGTAATGTGTGCTGGTGATACCTGGTCAGTGGAATTCCTTCAGTGCCATCAGACGTACCATCACTCCCCTTAGTGGCAGAGTGTCATACTGCAACGACCAGATCTCTGGGGCGCTGCAGACACATACGGCAGCAGCGGCTCAGTATTGGAATATCAGGTGCAGTAATAGGGACCCATATGGCAGCAGCGGCTCAGTATTGGGGTATCAGGTGCAGTAATAGGGACACATACGGCAGCAGAGGCTCAGTATTGGGGTATCAGGTGCAGTAATAGGGACACATAGGGCAGCAGCGGCTTAGTATTGGGGTATCAGCAGGATGAGGAGTTTGTGCAGTTGGGGATAGATGGTGATTGGGCTGGAATATGAGAAGTGAAATGGGTCTTTGTTGTATTCTCTGCAGCTGAGTCATTGTTTGAAGAAGTTGTCATGTCGGTCTGGGCCAGATGGAAAAAAACGGGAAAAGTGTCGACTCCGTCATAAAGAACATCAGCGGTAAGACATTATCTGTAACTGTGCTGTGATCTCTTATATGTTCTGTAGGTCTGGTATCTACCACTGGCCATATGGTGGTAATATCCATATTGGTCTTTGTATAGAGTTTATCTTCAGTAACAGCGCGGTCATCTGCTGAGGTTCTCCTCCAGTATTAGGGCGTGTCACCGAGTTGTAATCAAGGTTACCTGGTTAGGGGCCCACTCAGAAGCTTTGCCCCCCTGAGCCAAAACCCTAGCTGCGCCTCTGATTTCACTACCCGTTTTTAAAAATTGTTTTACCTTAAAGAAAGGATTATTTGCAATCCCATGCTGTAATATCTGTATAGTCTTTTCTTTCCTCCCCTGCCCAGGAGCTGTGGTATGATCAGACCATGTCCCTGTACGGTCAGACACGGTCATTACACAGGAGCACATCCAATTGTGGAACTTATTATTGTTCCAAGATCTATTGACTAAAATGAACTTTGTTTGTGGGAAAACCCCTTTAATTTTGAAGAACCAAGTTATCTATTAGCCATTCTGTATATCTAACATGGGTGAGTAGTCGACCTCTATAAGATAATAACTGGTTTGCCAAGTTTAGTAGAACAAATATCAGTAAAAAGCTTACTACAATTTGTCAATATTTCACAAGCCAAAAATATAGTTGTCTATCTAGCTATGTTCTAGTGTCATGATTGGCATGTTGCAATACATTTAAACCATCATAATTAAATATGATATTCTCAGATGATGCAAAGCTGAAATTTGTTAGTGGAATAATTATCAAAAATGTTCTTCTATCTAGATATTGCTTTTACATATTCATTATAGACGTCCCCTATTGTTCTTTTAATTCCCTAAAGAGCGCAGGCAGTCTTTGGCTATGTTCACACACACAGTTTTTTAGAGGCAGTGAATAGCTCGGAGAAGATTCTATCAGGAGTCACTTCAAAGTAATCCCTTGAACTTCACTTTTTTTGTCCGCCAGGTGTTTTTGAAAATTCTGAAGTGGAAAAAAACATTCAAAACTCTAAATATATGAACAACAGCCATCAAGAAGCACACACCACAAAGTTTTAGTAATAAGGTGTTAGGCCGGTTTCACATGTCCAGATAATTCCGGTACCGGAGTAATCCGTGTGTCCGTGTGCTCATGTGGCACATCAGTGTGGCACACGTGCGGCAGCCGTTTGCCGCCCGTGTGCCGACTGAGGACCATACGGACCGTGCAGGAGACAGCGCTACAGTTAAGCGCTGTCCCCTGCTTTTGGTGCTGAAGCCGGCATTCATTCCTTCTCCCCAGCTGCGTTCGCTGGAGAGAAGGAATGAAAAATCAAGTTTTTTGTTTTTTTTTTCTTAAAAATAAAGTTTATAGTTCCACTCCCACCTCCCATCCCCTGTGCGCCCGCCCACTTGCCGAGAAATACTCACCCAGCTCCTGTGATGTATGCTCTCAGCGCCTCCAGCAGGTCCTATGTGGGCGGTCACTTGGTACCGCTTATTATAGTGATGAATATGCGCATATTCATCACTGTAATGAGCAGTACCATGTGACCGCTCACACAGGACCTGCTGCTGGCGCTGAGAGCATACATCGCAGGAGCTGGGTGAGTATTTCTCGGCAAGCGGGCGGGTGCACAGGGGATGAGAGGCGGGAAGGGAACCACAAACTTTATTTTTAACACAAAAAAACCCCTTGATTTTTCATTCCTTCTCTCCAGCGAACGCTGCTGGGGAGAAGGAATGAATGCCGGCTTCAGCACCACACGCAGGGGGGACAGCGCTTACCGTAGCGCTGTCTCTCCTGCGGGCGGTACGTGCACACGGAGGAGAGTGCACACTGTTCTCCGTTTGCACATGTGTGGGACGTATTGCAGTACGTGCTGCCGGAGAAAAGCGGACATGTCGCCGTGTTTTGCACAGGGACACACGGTCCGTGAAAACACGGAGACATGGGCATAGACCCATTCATTTGAATGGGTCTATGTGTGTCAGTGTCTCCTGTACATGAGAAAACTGTCAGTACACGTACCGGAGATACTGACATGTGAAAGAGGCCTTAATAATAATTTATAATAATAATATTGTTTATTTATATATTCCACAGAACTCTATCATTCAGAGGGGAGATGTGAGTCCTGGAAGACTCAATTCGCTGTGGTGCTGTACCGCTTCCCTAAAAGAAGTGCTTCCCCTATAAAAGTGTAATTTCCGTGACACAGGCATATAATTCATTCATCTATTGTAATTAACCCTATTGAAGCCTGAACCTCACTTCCATGTTTGTAAACCTACATTAATGGTATATATATTTCATTCTTTTTACTGAGTTTGCTCTCTGATGCTGTAAGGTCAGTATTTGGTCAGTATTTTATTTAAGAGCCAAAGCCTATAATGATGTAGAAAGGAGAATGTGATAATCTTTACTTGTATTTCAGGCAGTGAACTCAGAAATAGATTATACATGTACATAAAGATACATTGTACATAACAGTGTATTTCTGTGTTTCCTGTATACTAGAAGTGAAGAAAAATTCAGATTTTATTTGTTCCTAAAAAAAATAAAACGCAATTGCAAAAATTTCATTTTTTCCTCATTGTGAGTCTTCCCACAACGCAGCATCATTCACCAGCGGCGATATCATCAAGGCTGGACTGAACTGAGGTGACGTCTGGACCGTGGGAAAAAGCTGGTGATGATGTCACCACTGGTGAATGATGCTGCGCCCTCAGCAGGCTCATTCACCAGTGGTTTTCAGCCGGGACAGTCGCATCTTGGCACGTCCTGGTTGAAAACTATTTAGCCCCCAGACTTGGATTACAGCATGGGACACAATGATGGACAGGTATGGTGTAATGTTGGTTTATTATTTTATTTTTATTACAGGAGATCTAGGATGTCGGGGAATTAGGTGTTACAGTAAGTATGGTTTAATTTAGAACATTAAAGGAGTCTGTGTATTTTTTAAATAAAGGACTTTATTCTAACCTTGTCTTTATTTAACATTACAACTATAGGATTAGTAATGGATAGGTGTCTTATAGACGCCTCTGCATTACTAAGCCGTGGGCTTGATGTCACCTAAAAGGTGACATCAACCCCACAAATATTACCCCACTTGCCACTGCTACAGGGCAAATGGGAAAAGCCAGGCAAAGCACCAGAAAAGGTGCATCTAATAGATGCGCCTTTTCTGGGCAGCTGCGGACTGCTCTTTTTAGGCTGGGGGTGCCTATGTCAATGGCCCCTTACCAGTCTGAGAATAGCAGCCCCCAGCTGTGAGCTTTAGCAAGGCTGGTTGTCAAGAATGGGGGGACCCCACTCCACTCTTTTCAATTATTTGTCTATTTTTAACCCTTTCACTACTCTAGGATTAATAGTGTATAGGCGTCTTATTGACGCCTCTCCATTATTAACCTGGCTTAATGTCACCTTACAATAGCAAGTTGACATTAACCCCTTATTACCCCGTATCCCACCGCTACTCGGGAGTGGGAAGAGAGGGGCTAAGTGCCGGAATTGGCGCATCTCACAAATACACCATTTCTGGGGTGGCTGTGGGCTGGTATTTGTAGCCAGTGGGAGCCCAATTTATTTCTATAGCCCCTCTCTGGGCTACGAATATCAGCCCGCAGCTTTTGTGTAGCCTTTCTGGCTATAAAATATAGGGAGACCCCCACGTCATTTTTGAGGGGGTCCCCCTATTTTACTAGCCAGTAAAGGCTACGCAGACAGCTGTGGGCTGATATTCATAGCCTAGATAGGGGCCATGGGTATTAACCCCTTCCCAGGCTACAAATATTGACCCCAGCCGTCGGCTTTCCCCCACTGACGCAGAAAATTGCACGGAGCTCACGCCATTTTTTTTCATTTTTTTTTTAACTGAAACATATTGTTCATTAACCCCTTTCTGCCAGCTGACGGAATAGTACGTCAGTTGGCAGTATCCCCCGCTTTGAGGTGGGCTCCGGCACTTCCCTCCTCCCGAAACTGCAGCGTTTCTCGGACCCACAACCGCAGCAAAACTGCAGATCTTTTTTTTTTTTACATCTGCAGGTTTGCTGCGGATGTGCCCGACTCAATGCAAGTCTATGGGTGCAGAAACGCTGCAGTTCCGCACAAAAGTGACATGCTGCGAAAAAAAAGCTTCGTTTCGGTGCGGCCTTTTCCGCAGCATGTGCACAACAAGTCTGCGGCTCCAATAGACTTACATTGGTTGTGCACTACACTGCGGATTTGATGCAATTCCCTGCGGCAAAAAAAGCTGCAGAACTGCAATCAAATCCGCAATATGTGCACACAGCCTTAGCATTTAGTGAACCTAGCAAAAAAACAAGCAAAAAACAAGTGTAGGATTGCACTTTTTTTGCAATTTCATTTTTTTCACATTTTCTGTTACACGACATGGTAAAACCAATGTGTCTTTCAAAAGTAGAACTTGTCCCGCAAAAGACAAGCCCTCACATGGCCATATTGACGGAAAAATTATGGCTCTGGAAAGAAGGGGAGCGATAAACGTAAAAAGCTATCTATCTATCCATCTATCTGTCTATCTATCCCATATCTATCTATCTATCTACAGTATCTATCTATCTATCTATCTATCTATCTATCTATCTATCTATCTATCTATCTATCTATCTATCTATCTATCTATCTATCTATCTATCCCATATCTATCCATCTATCTATCCCATATCTATCTATCTATCTATCTATCTATCTATCTGTGTGTAATGGGGTGTGGGTTGGACAAATGTAAAAGAGGAGGGTGGACAAGAAATGACA
This sequence comes from Ranitomeya imitator, assembly GCF_032444005.1. Taxonomy (NCBI): domain Eukaryota; kingdom Metazoa; phylum Chordata; class Amphibia; order Anura; family Dendrobatidae; genus Ranitomeya; species Ranitomeya imitator. The sequence continues at coordinate 128,188,326 of NC_091287.1, forward strand.
TCACAAATCTTTTTGAAGAGAGAGGAGGGAGAGGTTTTGGTGTGTTTTGAAGTGGGTGTGGTAGGTTCGTGCTTAGAGGCCTGTGCAAAGCATCATGGAACTTGTAGTAATAGAGCACAAGAAGTCAGGAGAAAGGAAGTTGGCGATTAACCCCATGAGAGCTGGATCCAGCACCAAAGATGTGCTGCTACAGCATGATAAAAGGTAATATTGCTAAAATAAACACAGTGGATGTTTTCAGTGGCACATAATAGCAAGATTTATGAAAAAAAAAGTTATTGTAGTGGACAACTTCTTTGAGCTTTTCTGTATGATAAAAACACATTAAAATGCAGTTCACATCCGCACCAAAAACTCATCAGATAAAGGGGAAAAGGCATAAAAAATGCAGCATTGATGCAATAGTCAGAGAGGATTGTTATTGCTTAGTTTAGTGTTTACACCTGCAGAAAACAAAAGACACAGTATTAGGTTTCTTTTACGCTTGCCGTGTTTTTTGCGGGCCTTTTTTGCGGGCCATATTGCCACAATTTTCACAGTCTGCTGTAAAGACAGGGTCCTCCCTCATTATGTACCTGTGTGCCTTGTTTTTATCTCATGTTTAGTTGTATTTGTCTATATTTGCCCCCTTTTCACATGTAAAGCGCCATGGAATAAATGGCGCTATAGAAATGTACAATAATAATAAAAACGGACCGCAAAAATCTTGCAGATCGCCGTTTTTCTGGTTTCAAGTACTAGGGAAAAAATATTGAAAGAAAAACGGTGTTCCGCAAAAACGGTATTCACGGTGCACCGCAAAACCAAGCTTCTGTTGTTTTTACGGCCCCATTGATTTTCAATGGGGGCCGTGTCCGTAAGCCGAGAAAAATATCGAGCATGCTCAATATTTTTTCACGGCTGTAAATACCGCCCTCCTGGCCATACGGCATACGCCGCTCTGACGAATTTTTGCAGCCCGTTTTTGCAGCCCTATAGAAATGTATTGGGGCTGCAAAAATGGGCCGTATAAACATGGCAAGTGTAAAAGAAGCCTTACTGCAATGTGTGCACAAGCGTTACAGACACCAGAAGCTGGATCATATAGTGAAGCTACATAAAGATGAGAAAGCCCTGGCTGCTACGACTGTGAATGAATGAACAAAAAATAAATCCATAAGTACCAACTAAAGATGAGCGTGGTGCACAGATGACGTTGCGCCAACCCTGGCTAATCAAAACTGAATGTGGATGACGGAAGGAAAGAGATTCACAGGTCTCAAATTCAAGCGCTGAGTAGCACTGACCTGGACACTGGACTGTAGTCCTGTCAGTTAATCCACTCATCTCTAATCCCAACTGTCCTGGATACAGCAGACAGGCCCGGATATGCTTCTAAGCCCTGATGTCTCGGGCGTCTGCAGAATTTCTCTCACTGCCACCACCCCTCTTATCTAATCCAGCCAGGGTAGAAAGAAATGGTGAATGGATTGGGTTGTGGCCAGGGTTTGATCAAAATTTTCTGTGACCCTCTTTCTGTTCTTAAAAAGTGGAGAGGTATGATTCTCTTCCTAGTCACAGGAGATATATTAACTAACTGTCACACTCACGCCCTGACTGGTGGGCGTGAGCCAAGGGGGTTTGTGGCCCCACTGTGCCACGAACCAGACTACCCTGGAAGCAGGGCCGTATTTAGAGTTTTTGCTGCCCTAGGCACTTTTCGTGCTGCCTCCCCCATTGGTGACTATGACTAATGCAGACACTGTCAGCAGTGACTTAGGCTACTTTCACATCAGCGCTTTTTACCATTCGTGGCAGATCCGGCAGTTTTTCTGCATCTGCCATGTAACGCATCACTTACGGCAACACTGCATTTGGCCTCATTCATTCCCTGTGGGACTTGCAGACATGTGCCGCACTTGCGGTTTTGCCGCGACCCGGTAAATGCGGTACTTGCAGCAACGGAAAAAAAAACGCTGCTAGCAGTGTTTTTTTGTCTCATCTTAAAGGGAACCTGTCACCCTGTTTTTTTTCAGTATGAGATAAAAATACTGTTAAATAGGGCCTGAGCTGTGCGTTACAATAGTGTATTTTGTGTACCCTGATTCCCCACCTATACTGCCGAAATACCTTACCAAAGTCGCCGTTTTCGCCTGTCAATCAGGCTGGTCTGGTCATGGGCGTGGTGACATCGCTGTTTCTTCCCCCAGATCTTGCATATCTTTCCGTTGGTGGCGTAGTGGTTTGCGCATGCCCAACTGCTGAATCCACTGCGCAGGTGAAGAAAAAACGTGCGATCGGTGATATTTCCCTGGTGATCGGTGGGGGCAGCCATCTTCCTGAGGCCGCGCGTGCGCAGATGGAGTCCTCTGCTGCCCGGGGCTTCAGGAAAATGGCCGCGGGATGCCGCACGTGCGCAGATGGAGATCGCGGCGGCCATTTTCCTGAAGCCGAGATGCGAACTCGGCTTCAGGAAAATGGCCGCCGCGATCTCCATCTGCGCACGCGCCGCATCCCGTGGCCATTTTCCTGAAGCTCCGGGCAGCAGAGGACTCCATCTGCGCACGCGCGGCCTCAGGAAGATGGCCGCCCCCACTGATCACCAGGGAAATAGAGCCGATCGCGCGTTTTTTCTTCACCTGCGCAGTGGATTCAGCAGTTGGGCATGCGCCCACCACTACGCCAGATCTGGGGGAAAGATATGCAAGATCTGGGGGAAGAAACAGCGATGTCACCACGCCCATATGACCAGACCAGCCTGATTGACAGGCGAAAACGGCAACTTTGGTAAGTTATTTCGGCAGCATAGGTGGGGAATCAGGGTACACAAAATACACTATTGTAACGCACAGCTCAGGCCCTATTTAACAGTATTTTTATCTCATACTGAAAAAACGGGGTGACAGGTTCCCTTAAAGTGTAAAACCGCAAGTGCTGCACATGTTCGCAAGTCCCATAGGGAATCAGTAAGGGGTCCAAATCTATGTATATGCCCATGTAGCTCTTTCAAAGACAATTCCAGCAATATTTTTACATGTTCAGTCAATTCATCTGAAATCGGTTTGCATACAAATGAGGGAGTAGATCTGTTACTTCAGCTCTATACCCCTTCAGTACCATATTATATAGTATATAACACAGCCACATAGTACATAGCACAGCCACGTAGTATACAGTAGCCACGTAGTATATAGCAGCCACGTAGTATCTAGCACAGCCCACGCAGTATATAACTCAGCCAACGTAATATATAGCACAGCCCACGCAGTATATAAAACAGCCCACGCAGTATATAAAACAGCCCATGCAGTATATAACACAGCCCATGCAGTATATAACACAGCCCACGCAGTATATAACACTGCCCACGTAGTATATAGCAGCCAGGCAGTATATAACACAGCCCACGTAGTATATAGCAGTATGGGCACCATATCCCTGTTAAAAAAAGAATAAAAATAGTTATATACTCACCCCCCCGGCGTCCACCGAAGCTGTACCGATGCGCGCGATGCTGCCGCCAGATTCCGTTCACAGTGATGCATTGCGAAATTACCCAGATGACTTAGCGGTCTGCCGCCAGCTTCCGTTCCCAGTGATGTATTGCGAAATTACCCAGATGACTTAGCGGTCTAGACCGCTAAGTCATCTGGGTACTTTCGCAATGCATCACTGGGAACGGAAGCTGGTGGCAGCATCGCGCATCGGTGGACGGAGGAAGGTGAGAATAGCACAATTTTTAATTTTTTGTAATTATTTTTAACATTTTATCTTTTTACTATTGATGCTGCATAGGCAGCATCAATAGTAAAAAGTTGGTCCGGGATGGGGCGACACACTGGCACTGACAGCTCCGCACACACAGAGCTCCACACACACACACACAGCACCCCACAGACACACACATACATACAGCTCCGCATACACACACACAGCTCCACAAGCATACATACAGTTCCGCTGCCCACGCACACACACTTACAGCTTTGCTGCCCGTGCACACAGACACATACAGCTCTGCTGCCCGCACACACACACACACACACACAGCACCGCACAGACACACGCATACATACAGCTCCACGCGCGCACACACACACACATACAGCTCCGCTGTCCATGCACGCAGACACATACAGCTCTGCTGCCCGTACACACACACACACACACAGCACCGCACAGACACACACACATTCATACAGGTCCGCGCACACACACACATACAGCTCCGCTGCCCGTGCACACACACATACAGCTCTGCTGCCCGCACACACACACACACAGCACCGCACAGACACATGCATACATACAGCTCCGTGTGCACACACACACACATACATACAGCTCCGCTGTCCGTGCACGCAGACACATACAGCTCTGCTGCCCGCACACACACAGCACCGCACAGACACACACATACATACAGCTCCGCGCGCACACACACACATACAGCTCCGCTGTCCGTGCACGCAGACACATACAGCTCTGCTGCCCGCACACACACACAGCACCGCACAGACACACGCATACATACAGCTCCGCGCGCACACACACACCCATACAGCTCTGCTGTCCGTGCACGCACACACATACAGCTCTGCTGCCCGCACACACACACACATACAGATCTGCTGCCCGCACACACATACAGCTCTGCTGCCCGCACACACACACACACACACAAACACACACACACAGCACCGCACAGATACACACACACACACAGCTCCGCTGCCGATCACGCACACACATACAGCTCTGCTGCCCGCACACACACACACAGCACCGCACAGATACACACACACACACAGCTCCGCTGCCGATCACGCACACACATACAGCTCTGCTGCCCGCACACACATACAGCTCTGCTGCCCACACACACACACACACACACACACAGCACCGCACAGATACACACACACACACACAGCTCCGCTGCCCGTGCACGCACACACATACAGCTCTGCTGCCCGCACACACATACAGCTCTGCTGCACACACACACATACAGCTCTGCTGCCCGCACACACACACACACACACATACAGCACCGCACAGACACACACATACTGACACACATACAGGCACACGCACACCGGCACTAGCAATGTTTGCTCCTAGGACCCAGATAGAGTGAGTGGGGGTGTATTATACCCCACCCCCAGCACTCACTCTCTGGCTCCGTCTGCGGGGAGCAAAGATCAAACATTCAAGGGCTGCTGTGTGTTTGCAGGGCTCCTCCAGCCTCAGGCACTACTGTCAGAGACGAGGCTGAGGAATGTGAGGTGAGTCACAGACAGAGCCGTGCATTGCAGCAGGCAGCGCGCGGGCAGGAGCCAGGAGGGAGATCATTAGAGACAGTACACTACTTACTGTGTATGTACTGCTCTACTGCGAGTCCTCCAGGCCAGCAATGTGAGTCCAGGACAGGACCCAGGGTCAGGACACAGGGCGCCGCTGCTCCACCTCAGCAGTCACATTCCGCCGGGCACCAGTGAGGCTGTGAGCAGGGGGTCACTGTGTCTCAGCAGGGGAAGTAGGGAGAGTCGGCACCAGCACCACGTGTTTTGGCTGCCGCCCCCTGTCTTCAGGAAGGGACGCACAGGACTAGTATATAAAAAAAAAAAAAGGAAAAAAAAAGAAAAAACCTTGCTGAGGTGCCGCCCCCTCACCTGTCCCCGCCCTAGGCACGTGCCCTCAAGTGCCTAGTGGCAAATACGGCCCTGCCTGGAAGGGGCGTGACTATGACAGCTGCCTTGGTTTTCACTGGAGCCTCTGATGGTGAGGTCAGGCTTGTGCGGCAGGCAGCTGCCAGGTGTTACTCCAGGGTGGTGTCTGGCTGTGGCTGCTGATCCCACTTGGAGAACAGGAACACTAGCACAGGTGTGGGAATCAGGCAGGACTAGCAGATGAGCATGGATGAAACTCAGATGAGTAGGCTGGCACAGCTGAGACACAAGGCTTGCAGAGACATAGGGTTGGCAGGCACGGCAGAGACACAGGGCTGGCAGGCACGGCAGAGACACAGGGCTGGCAGGCACGGCAGAGACACAGGGCTGGCAGGCATGGCAAAGACACAGGGCTGGCAGGCACGGCAGAGACACAGGGCTGGCAGGCACGGCAGAGACACAGAGCTTGCAGGCACGGCAGAGACACAGGGCTGGCAGGGACGGCAGAGACACAGGGCTGGCAGGAACGGCAGAGACACAGGGCTGGCAGGAACGGCAGAGACACAGGGTAGGTTGGTGTGGCGTATGAAGGAACAGGTAGGGATCTGTTCACACAGGAGGCGCAGGTACGGATATGTAGTATAAAGGAACAGGAAGAGCACCAAGAGATATCGCAGTAACAAAAGCTAAGTAGAGCGGAACCGCAAGGAATGCAGAGAGGAGCTTCAGCAAGAGATTACTGCATAAGCTAAGCAGAGCGGAACCACAAGGAATGCGTAGAGGAGCGGCAGCAAGAGATTTCTGCAGCAGCAGAAGCGGAGCAGAGTAGAATGGAGCAGAACAGCAGGAGTGCAGAGCAGAGGCAAAGCCGCAGAGAGACAAGGGTAGAACCACAAAGTGCAGAGCCAAGAGCAAAGTGAAGGCACAAAGTGCAGAGCAGAGTGAAGGCACAGAGTGCAGAGCCAAGAGCAGAGTGAAGGCACAGAGTGCAGAGCCAAGAGCAGAGTGAAGGCACAGAATGCAGAGCAAAGAGCAAAGGCACAGAGTGCAGCGTAAGAAGCAAAGCAAGGTCGCAGAGTGCAGAGCCAAGAGCAGATCAGAGAGGCACTGCAGGGAAAGAAACCACAGACAAGGAGACAGAGGTAGGACAAAGTTCAGACAAGGTAATGGAACAAGACAAGATATAAGAACAAAGACACAGGGACCAGGATATTCTGCCTCCTGGAGGGCAGACCGACCAAAACAAGGCAAAGCAAGGACACAGGCACTGAGACCAGGATATACAGCCTACTGGAAGGCAAACCAAGAAGAACAAGGCAAAGCTAAGGAGTAGAGCCTCCAGAGAAGGATAAACACAGAGGAAGGCCTGGCAGCTCAGAAGCAAAACACTAACTGAGTTAACACATTGCACAGGCCCAGTCCACTGGGTGGAGCTGCTCTAAATACTGGAGGCCTCTTGGTAATTGGTCAGGAACGTATTAGACAGGTACACCTGATTCCTATAAGAACCCAGAAGTTCAGGCACTGCCCCCTATGCACACAGCCAGAAAGCATGCAGAGAGCAGAGGAACAGAATATGGAGCTGGCAAGAAACAGAAAACACAACATGACCTGGAGCAGTGGGTAAGATGTATGAGAGATGAGAGGCCATGCAGTGATGCCAGCAGAGTTGTTACACTAACCCTGATTCCTTCCCTGATACACTCAAACACTACAAATCTCATTATTATTCCTTGCATGCCTTCTGTCTCTTGCTGCTGTGTCCTCAGAATTATTTACTGCGTCACCTGCCCTGCACTACAACATTCACAATCATTGACTTTAACCCTTTAACTGCCCTGGGGCCTAGCTCTACCAGTGGAGAGCTGTAACACCCCTGCTGCATCACCAACTGCCCCAGTGAACCTGAACCGCAGTGTCGGCCATTTCCATATTGCCAAACACCACGGGTGGCACCCCGAACTTATCCTCTATAAACTTTATTCCCCCTTCAGTTCACTTTTATTGGATGCCCTAGGACACAAAACGGGTCACTGCTGCCGTGACAACCCCCGAATAACCGTCGGACCCGGCCCGGGTACCTCACGGCCCTTGCGGGTGCTCCATATGCTCTCGGGACTTGCTGTTTGCTTCATTTCAAACTGCCACAATATTGCATTGCATTGATAGCTCAGTTTCAAGAGCTTTGCCTGCACCATCACTTGCTACGGCTTGTTGTTTTGTACAGCAGACATTCCACTCTAATGGCTTGGATCAGAGATATCAAGTACAGAGGGATATCACACAGTTATTGTTTCTAGAGCAGCTTAGGCTTATTTGTCCTTCTCATTTGTTTTCACCCCGTCTCACTAACAACTTCCGGTGGTTATCACTTGTGCTCTCTTACCAACCCTGCCTTGCTGATAGCCACACTTTATAGGCCTCTCTTTCACAGGGTTACGGCCTCCTGAGCTTTCTTTATGCTGGAAAAGCTGGGTAATGACTTTGGTTTCTCTCACAAACATTCAGTATCTCCTGCTTGGCTCCTCACCACTTACACTAGTCCTTACTGGCCTGTTTCTCCCTCGCCTCTCAGCAAGCTATATTACTTTTACCCCTTTGGGGGACCAATGAATTGTTCGAGGTGGAACTCACTTTTTTACACACCTCTCAGGCACAGCTCTACAGTCTCCTTGCAGATTGAGAGTATAAATCACGGGTTTCTCATTTTACCTCACTCCTTCAAACAGGTTAGGCTGGGTTCACACTGCGTTGTGTGAACCTGTTTAATGGACTACGTTACACTGCGGCATAACGCGGTGTAACGTAGTCCGTTAACGCCGCCATTACTTGCAATGGCGAACGCATCGCTAGCGCACGCCCGCAATGGGCGTGCGCTAGTGATGTGCCGTCATTTGAGTGACGGACCCGAGACGCGGGCTGCAGCGTTTCCGGGTCCGTCACTGCTAGCGCAGATGGAGCTAGCAGAAGCTCCATCTGCGCTAGCGCTGTGCAAGTGCCGGCACTTGCGTTAGTGCAGTCCGTTTAACGGATATGTTGAACGGACTGCACCAACGCAGTGTGAACCTAGCCTTAGACTTCTCTGCCCAGAACTGCATGCAGGACACAATTTTAGATGGAACTGGCTGGCACTCGTTTGTCTCTATTTTCTTTGTGTAGCAGGGTCAAGGGACACAAAATCTGAGAAATGTCCCAATACCCCACATTTATCAGTTGAAGTCTGTCTAGGCAGTGGTATGGCTCCTGCCTGTGTACATACCCATTATGTCTATGTGTGAGAAGTCATGATCTGTGGTGTGCGCGGTCCTTTATGCCAGGGGAATCATCGAAGGAATGCTGGGAAAGTGTTAACCTAGTGCACGTATAGAGTAACTTCAGATTTCACAGTTGTCCCAGCACTGTGGCAGGTACACTAACTGGAGCTCTAGCAGCTGGGTGGTACTCTTGGTACTCACTTATCCCCCTACCACAATCAAGCACAACATATGTATAAGTGGACAATAATCATTATATGTTAAGCATTAACCTAAATGGGCAGCACAGTAGACGAGAAAATACCAAAGTGGCAAAATAAACACACATGCTATTCTCAAGAAAAATAAAGGAGAATGATACATAAACAAGAGCAACATAGGCACTTGCATGAAAGAGCTATGAATGAATCCATTTTCATCCCTATTGGAAGCCTAGAATCAACGGGGATTTCAAAAAAATAAATACATTTTTTATAGACTTTCCTCACAGAACTTTATATCAATCTGCTTAGCGCATCCTGCATCTGGATCTTGCTTCTCACAAACTGCACAGCAATTCCAAGCTGACAGATTGTCTTTAAAATTTCGGAATAAATTAACTCAAAGGATCTGTCACTAGGTTTGAAGAGCTGGACTCATAAAATGGCAATTTTAATGTTAGGCAGGAAAACTTTTAAGAAGGATTATACAGCCAATTTGACATGGATTTTCATAGTGTACATCAGCCTCTTCAGGTCTAAAAGATCTAATTAATAACATTTGTCATTTGTATTGTGAAATCTGATGGCAGATCTGCTTTCACATGAAGTGTTGCAGCTTAGCATTATCATGGCAGAAGTCACCATGTATATGGATAACACTCATGGTTTTAAAAAAAAAAATTGTATTAATCAAGTGTATATCTGTCAATGGACATATACCGCAGCCCTTGTGTAGATGTGATGTGTTTTGTTAACAACAATCCACTAGGTCATTAGGACTCGCAGGAGAACTAAATAATGAAAGTTAATTATTCACCTTACATTTTAAGACCATTATTATTACACTGCCCTCGTTGTGTTCTTTAGTCATTTTGTTTTACAGCGATTTTCTAGCTACTTCCATTACTTTTTTTAATGTTTTTCAAAACTTTCAACAATAATCCTGGGGAAAAAAAATGATTAGTATTTATTGAAAGCGGTACTCCAAATATTCAATGCCTTGGTGAGCAGCAATTATTTTAATATGCACGTTGTTAGTAATTTTACTTTCAGAGTGCTATTATGAAATATAAGCAACCAAAGAAAACAGAAATTATTAGTTTGAAGCGTTATATATATATTTTCAACTTTCAGAACTGCCATATTCATGCTGTCTGTCAGCAGTGGGAGCACTGAAACCTTTCCTGGCAGGTAATTGTAAAAGCATAGTAAAAAATAACATGAATTGGTCGCATGCTGGGCTCGAATAGCAGATTCATGTTTAGAAATTGTTGTTGTTTTTTCTGTGTTTTCATCTATTATTTATAACTAGTCTTATAAAATTCCTAGAAGAGTTAACCAGAGACACTTCGAGAAGAGTTTACTAGACTTTGTGGATGCATTCATAATGTTTTATCTCCATTGATAGTTTCGACCTCAACAATTAATACACACTTTTCTAAACCAGGTTACAAAGATCAACTCAACATTGCTGGACACAACTGCAATTACAGCAGTACAATTATTTATTGGTCGTGGTCACTTTAAGAAGGGTCAGAGTTCTAAGTGGTTACAATACTAAAATGTGGTTTAAGGGTGTAATGGTCACAGACACACAAGAAGTGGCACTTCAGCTTAAATGTTGCAAAGATTGACTGAACTGAGTTTGACAAAATAATGTTTTACCTCCTATTCTTCAGAACTGTTCACGTCACTAGACTTCCGCTTAATGATCATGTCTCTTCACACAGGTCAGACTTTTTAATTAAAGGGAATCTGCCCAAAAGTGAAAAAAACATCCACCCAAACCATTGATATGACTGTAAAAACTTTTACAATACTGTATGTTAGTCAATTTCTTCAGTCTAAACAAGCATAGAAGCGTGATGATGCACTTACAGCTCCTTAGCCTCCACTATATTAATGTGCTAGCAGGACATTCCCTTTCCCCTTGCTGACTGTCAGGTTTTTGCTTTGATACACTTGCCATTGATCTGTCAATGAACCAAGGGAGGGTGCTGTTAGTTTGAGAATACAGCGGAGGGTAAGGAGCAGTAAGAGTATCATCATGCCCCAATGCACAACCAGGCTGATCCTCAAATCATCATCTTTCAGACGCCAGTATAATTGAAGCCTTGACCTCGGTACTTTTGTGTCATGATTAGCTGAAAAAGTGAACGTAGGTATGGTAAGTGCTCCCATGGAGTTAGAGAAACCAAAGTTATAACCATGGGGAACCTTGTGAGAGGCCAGTATAGGGGTGGAAGAGAAGTTTGAGGAGACAGTATAAGGGTACCGTCACACAGTGGCATTTTGATCGTTACGACGGCACGATCCGTGACGCTCCAGCGTCGTAACAATATTGCTCCAGCGTCGTAGACTGCTGTCACACTTTGCAATGTACGACGCTGGAGCGATAATTTCATGACGTATGTGCGATGTAGAAACTGTTGGTTACTATGCGCACATCGTATACAATATCGTGCACACCTTTGTTACACCATGCGATCATGCCGCCACAGCGGGACACTAGACGACGAAAGAAAGTTTCAAACGATCTGCTACGACGTACATAGTAACATAGTAACATAGATAGTAAGGCCGAAAAAAGACATTTGTCCATCCAGTTCAGCCTATATTCCATCATAATAAATCCCCAGATCTACGTCCTTCTACAGAACCTAATAATTGTATGATACAATATTGTTCTGCTCCAGGAAGACATCCAGGCCTCTCTTGAACCCCTCGACTGAGTTCGCCATCACCACCTCCTCAGGCAAGCAATTCCAGATTCTCACTGCCCTAACAGTAAAGAATCCTCTTCTATGTTGGTGGAAAAACCTTCTCTCCTCCAGCGGAGAGAAGGTCCCTGTCTCTCCTCAGCGGGGTCCCTGATCGCAGGAGCGTGTCAGACACAGCGAGATCGCTGGCACATCACGGATATATCGCTGGAACGTCACAAATCGTGCCGTCGTAGCGATCAAAATGCCACTGTGTGATGGTACCCTAAGGGATGGAGAAATGTGTGAGGAGACAGTACGGGCAGGGAGCGATGTGTGAGGAAACAGTATAAGGAGAGTGGGGGTAATGTGTGAGGGGATAGTAGGGGGATGTGTAAGGGGTCAGTAGAAGGTGGCACATGAGGAACAATATGGAGGAGAAATGCGTGAGGAGATAGTATGGGTGGAGAAAAGTTCATGGGGGCACGATATATGGACTAGGTAGAGGGGGCAGCATGAAATACAGTGTGAGGGCACAATATAGAAGGGACAGTATGTAGAGGGGAGAATGTAAGGAAGGGACACAGTAGAAAGACCTGGCCATATAGGTTGGATTCAGTGTAAAGAGGGGGCCCAGTATGGAAAGATGAGGACTGTGTGGAGACCAAGTACCAGAAGAGGGACAGTGTGCAGGTCATATTATGTGATAAACATACGGCCCAAAGCACATCTCTCATTGCAAGAGAGGGCAACACTGCACAATATTATAAATCACACTGATCCTATGGCACTGAGGATCACACTGATCATATAGGTCAAATGGGGATCAAGAAGTGTTTAAACCATATTATTTTAATATCAATATTTTATTAGTTAAAAATAAAAACATACTTGATAAATCTAAAAAAATGCCTCAACCAACACAAAAGAGGGGGGCAGCGCGGAATGATGGATATCTCATTATATAAAGTAAAGCAATGTTAATAAAAATTGTAATTATAAATGTTGTTTTTTTAATAATGTGAAAAAAGATTATGAGTGTCTAAAGAATCAATTAATAAGACAGGGGGGTGATATGATCAGATAATTTGATTGATTTGTTTGCAAAAAGCTACTTATAATACCACCAAAATTACATTATACCATCAAAACAACTCATTGCTGTATAATTCATGAGTCATGATGACACTACATATACTATCATTAAAATTGCCAGTTAAATGTTACATGCAATTAAAAAAAACCCTAGAGAATGCCCCTATTCTAATATAACAATTCCACCTTCACTGAATCCAAAAATTCAATGCAATAATTGACAGCAAAGATTACCCTGTACTGTATGAGCCATCAGCCAGACTGCAAAATAAATGTAGATAAGCATATTACCTGTAACTATAAAAGAAGTGGCAATGTGAGGAATGACTCCACACTGTTTGCCCCTCACCATGATGCGCGTTTCACTTTGCCTCTTCCTGGGGCTTCCCTCTTACAGTACAGGGTAGTCAATTATTATGCTGTCAATTATTACATTGATTTTTTTTTTTGTCCGAATTCAGTGAAGGTGGAATTTTTGTACTAATGGGGATTCAAGTGATGCATTTCTGTACTGAAGGGGTTCTAGTAATATATTCATGCACTGCTGATGGTTCTGGTGATTCTGTACTGTATGGGGTTCTAGTGATGTACTTCTGTACTGATGGGAGTTCTGCTGATGCATTCATGTTCTAATGGTGGCTCTGGAAATTAATTTCTGTACTGATGTGGTTGTGATGCTGTATTTCTGTACTGCTGATGGTTCTCGTAATGCATCATTGTGCTGTTATTGGATCTGATCCTTAGTACATGTAACAATCCATAACTTGTAAGATAACATGATACATTGTTAGGACTGGCGGAACGGACCTAGAATAAGATGTAATATTAAAAGATGCGTTCGCAGTCCGGGGTCCACCGTGCAGGTGAAAACCTGCTGCTAGTAAATGGCAGCGTAATATGGCGGTGGAAGCGAACCCAGTTAAGCCACTGGTCCGCAATACCGCACCTAGGAGTGCAAGCAAGGAGTCAGCGAACTCAACCCCAAGACTCAGGATTGAAGTCCGATCAGACTACTAGCACCGCAACTGGGTGTGTTAGGTAACAGTAATAATTAGAGCACTGAAGTGCGAACTGTGCCGAGCTGGCAGACACCACTAAGAACCCAGACGTGGGTCAGGAGGCGCACTACTGGCGCGTGGCGCCGCACTGGCGGTCACAGCAATAGATACGTGTGTGACACGTTGAGTGGTTAGTCGGGCGCTAGATAGCAGCCATACACCATACGCGAACAGTCATACAATAGGGTAGGGGTATTTAATGAACGACTTTCACTCACAACAAACACACGTATACAATTGTACATTAGCGCATGGCCGTGCGGTCATGCGTAGCTTATATAGCTGCAGTACTTTCAGGACCTGCCAGGAGGACCAATGGGAACCACTGCAGCATCTGAGCATGTGACCCTCGATCTCCAACGGGAGATCTCACCCTGGGCATGCTCAGAAGGGAAAAAGCAGGACTTAGTCTCAAAAGCGTCCAGTCGCTGCTGCCCAGCACTGGCTTTAATGGCAAAAGCTGGAGAAGCAACAGCAAGCCTAAGCACAGAGTGAGACTGAGCCAGACGCAAGGACCGTCGTCTCTGCTGAGCAGGTTTACCTGCGGCAGGAGAGGAATGGGAGACCGCAGCAGAAGCGGGAACTCGACCCCTAACATACATGACTATCTTAACAAAGTATCGTGCTGTCTGATAACAAACTAAGTCATAGAGTTCATGAGACAAAAGGAGTTCATATCAGCTTTGTGCTTTTTTCAGCCTCATTGCTATTATGCCTAATGATGGCACACGTGGATTTGTGGACCCACTGGCCCACAGAACTGGGCCTGACTAGCAAAGAGTGTAGCTAATCAGCTACCAGGTATTCACTGGAGCTTGTTATGGTGGAGACACACTGGGCTGCAGGTAGCCAGCAGGTATGACTCCTAGGCCAATCCTTGTACTGCAGATGCTGACCCCAGGGGTCAGGTTCACTGACACGGACTTGGGCTATGTTCAGACACATCGGTCTAGGATACTACATAAGGAACTGGGGACAATGTTCAGACACTGGTCGCAAGGGACTTTGGGAAAAGGACTGTTTGCACAGGGATCGAGTAACATTGGACTGGCTGCACCTGGACCAGGGGGCTTCAGATTCAGGACTGGCCACACCAGGACTAGGGGTTAATGTTAAGACACTGGCCGCACCGGGACCAGTGGACTTCGGGAACAGTTCTGGCTGCATTGTGACAAGGGAACAACATTTAGGCACTGGCTGTACTGAGACCAGGGATTTGGTTTCAGGACACTGGCAGCACTGGGACAAGTGGACCACACTACTGCACTGGTAGGACACCAACTACCTAATGACTAAAGTTGTTCCTTCAAGACTTCCTAAGGGAGAGGGAGTCTTATATACAGGATGACTCCCAGCAATTGGCTGGGAGTCATCTTGCAGGTGAACACATTACACTAAATGCCACTCAACAAGCTGAAGGCAAAATTATAAATGCGCACTGCCCCTTTAAGGGCAGGGGAGCCTAAAACTGTAGCATGCCCATTTCTAACAGCATGTAATATATTCTCTGTCAGAATTTAACTCTGCTTGCCAATTCCAGTGGTCATCCCATGACCACTCAATGTGATTTTCATAATTAGACCTAGTCCCACTAGTTTATCACATCCTATGCAAGATCTATACCTTAAATGCAGACCAGACATAAACAACCCCTAAACAAATAAATCAAAGCGGCGATATAAAAGACCTGGTGGTCTATATTGTTCCCACTTATCACCTTCCAGACAAGCACAACTCTATTTCAGCACAAAGAAATGTATGCACTATGACCCTGTTGTCAGTCCATGGCCATCAATATATTATCTTGCATAGAGATACATTCAAATCATCTGGAATCTCACAAGACAATAAATATGTTAAAGTGCCCGTGCTTTGTGCTGAAATTTTTTTTTCTTATGATGACCTTAATAGGGATTTTTATTATTATGTATATCCCTGCTTTCATGTACAAAATAACAGAAACACCACTGATTAGGTCAAGGACATAGTATACATCCAACTCCATACTATAGACAAGTGTGTGCTGATATAGGATGATGATAATAAACGGGTCTTCTTATCCAATGTTGAACGCCTTGATGCATTTCCCCACGTGTAGTTCATCAGGAGGCCTAGACTAAGGCTAGTTTGTGGTCATGATTAAGATCCCCGTTGCTGTGATATTTGTTTTCCCGTATCGATTTAAATATCCCACCTCGTAATTGTGACTTCTGATGCTCCGTTTATGCCTCCTGGAAGTAAAGCGTAGAGGCCGCTATGTGCCCAACAGTGTACAGATCGAATCACTAGCAAAGGCCACTAGGTCACTTGCGGTCCTGCGTATTAGTTCTATTTGAAGCCGTGATATGTACTATTATCGCTGGTTTACATCACTTCCGCTATTGCTCGGTTCATCCTATTCAAGGCCATAACATGTGCTGCATTGCTAGCTTATGTTACTTCTGCTTCTGCGCAGTCATCTCGTGCTGTGCTTCAGCCTGCTTGTGAATCCTGATTTCTTATATACACAGCAAATACCCACTTTGATATTTGGGGAGATCATTGTTCACACATATTATTACTTTCCCGTGAGGCTATATTAACCCATAAAATTCTTTTTATTAGCTAAAAACTGAGACTGACAAGCACTTAGTAAGTAATTACACCTACATCCGATACAGTAGGGAACGACGGAGGTGAGTATGTATAAATTATGTACTGTATATGTTGATATAATGTATTAGATATAAAAATATTTTGTTAAAGGATTTCATATACCATGGACCCATTTTATGACAAGAGACAATGTGGTCCCAGAATCATAAATGGTTATATGGGGCCAAACGAGGCTACAACTACAGGAAGCTTCCATAGGGCAACACCTCATTTATTCCCTTCGGGGGCTAAAGAATCAAGGTCCATTCACATTCTTTTTGAAGTAACTGTCCAAATCACCTTTCCTAACAGTGACTTTTACTGCATCTATTATACAGAAGGAAATGTCACTCAATCTCCCACCATTTACCGCATTCATGTGACGGGCTACAGGGGTATCATGCCGATGTTGGATGTCTCCCAAATGTTCCCCTACCCTTCGTCGAAATTCACTTGTTGTTTTGCCAACATAATCAGACAGACAGGTACATGTGGCCTTGTATACCACTGCACTGCTTTTGCAATTATTCTCTAATAAAGAATCTTTTTCCAGACACAAAGACAATGAATGATTTACAGGGGGTGGTATATCTGCAGACGCAGCAATCCCCACATCTGAAGAAACCACACATTTTTTTGTCCAACCAAGTGTCCCTGCTGGGTACGTTTTCATATAAACTGTGGACCAGTTTATCCCTCAAGGACCTACCATTCCTATAGGTCTCACTAGGGGACCATGGTATAACCCTTCTAGGTTGGGATCCAATAGCAAAATATCCCAGTGTTTTCTCATGACATTATAGACCTTCTTTGACTGCTTAAATAATAGAAGAACAGCGCTCCATCCGGGTGTAGTAGTTTAAAAGAAGAAGTTTATTCTGCCATAATAAAGAGACGTTTCGACCATCAACAGGTCTTTTTCAAGCATACAATACAGTGTATAGGGCCAGCTTAAAGAGTGTGAATGCCACACAGTGCACCAATCACCATCAAGCCACAACCCACAATGCACATTCTTATAAAACAATACATAAAATAGACATCAGATACATGTACCTTCGATATCCTCCCACATGTATATTTATCATACACATGTTAGAAATAATAAATATACAATAGAGATTCACGCTTTGCTTATATTTTCATTAGCAAATCAATTCAATGCATCATAGTATCCATAGAGATCTGTGGAGATCTATGCAAATATTCAAAAAATCGGAGCCAATAAGATACGTTCTAAAAAAAGCGCCAAACAAGTCAAAATACCTATCCACGGTCTTTATACAATAATGCGCATATGTTTCCACCAATAGAATACTTCCTATCTTGCACAGATCACATATTCGTCATTACCTCACATCATCCATAGGCGCATACCGCCAAGTTGTCGGTCCCATCAGAGCCAAATCAAGAGCGCGCAGGCGCACAGCAACCCGGAAGAGACCCCGTCACGTGACCGCAGCGAGGACACAACCAGCAATAGCGCACGCCCATGTCGCTCGTCAGTAGCACCATGTGATCGTGGCCAGGCTCGATCACCCAGAAGACAAGGATAAACAACAAAGTCGCGATCGCGGCTTAATCCTAGTTGGAATTTATATAAAACACAGATATATGGGGCTCAAAAAATAAGAGGAAAGGAAACCATCTCTCCTTCACATTTAAGTGCAAAATCTTTATTAAACGAAAAACATCAAGCGACAGTCGGGGGGCAACAGGAGGGGAACCAATACAAATCCTTGCATATCATAATTTTAATTTAATCACTACATATATCTCTTCTGGTATCCCAATCCCTCTGTCTGCCGACTGTCCCAACACCACCTGAAAAATAGAAAATAGGGAAAAGAAAAAAGGGGGGCGGGACAAGAAAAAACAAAAAGAGAAAAAAAATTAATAAAACAGTCTCATGTTTCAAGCCACATCTAAAAAAACAAGGAAATTAAAAATACACCAATGATGAACACCTCCAAGAAGGTAAGCAATAATATAAAAAAAACATGTCTGTAGATTAAAGTTTATATTTAGACCCCTAGGTTGTAAAGATCCCAATGTATAGATCCACCTCAATTCTTTCTTTTTTAGCATTTGCAATCTGTCTCCATCCCTCCTAAGTAAGGGGACACTGTCAATGACCCTAAGGCTATGTGCACACGTCAGGATTTCTGGCAGAAACTTTTCTGACAAAAACCTGACATTTCTGCCAGAAATCCGCATGCGTTTTTTTGCGCGTTTTTGATGCGTTTTTTCTTGCGTTTTTTCCAAATGCATAGAATAGCGGGAAAAACACGAAAAAACCACAAAATTAATGAACATGCTGCTTTTTTTACCGCGATGCGTTTTTTTTCACGGAAAAAAAAACGCATCATGTGCACAAAAATTGCAGAATGCATTCTAAATGATAGGATGCATATGTGTGCAGTTTCTAATGCGGTTTTATCGTGAAAAAATGCGGGGAAAAACCACAAAAAAATCTGAACGTGTGCACATACCCTAAATCTTAATTGGTTTACTGAATGTCTACTCTCAATAAAATGTTTCGGAACTGGTAACTCAGTAAGTCCCGTTCTAATGGTACTTTTGTGTTTACTAATGCGGGTCCTCACCTCCATGATCGTCTCAACTACATAAATAAGCCCACAGGGGCATATAATCATGTGTACTACATAGCTTGATGCACAAGTATATCTCTCTTTCAAAAAAAAAACATTTTTGCCAGTATGGGGATAATGAAAAAATTCCCCTTTCAACATATTATTGCAGCAAGCACAGCCTAAACAAGGAAAATTTCCATGCCTGGCTGTACTCAAGGTCCTTTACACAGAAATTTTTGATGTACCAATATCAGATTTGACCAATTTATCTCTCAGATTACATCCCCTCCACAAAGACATCACAGGATATGATCCAAAACCAGAAACAGATAGCAAGCCACGTTGTAAAAGAGTCCAATGTTTTCTTATAATCCTACCAATATGATTACTTGCTGAGTTATATGTCGACACAAATTGCATGCGATCACATGTTCGTTTAACAGCTGTCTTATTACGGAGGCTCTCATGAGAGCAATTCATAGCCTTCTCTTTATATCTGTTCACATCCCTTTTAGGGTAACCCCTTGCTATAAACTTAGAACACATCTCGTCTAATCGTTGGTCTACCCTGTCGTCATCAGATACTATCCTCCGAACTCTTAACAACTGACTCCAAGGCAGTGAACTCACCATCCTCCTTGGATGATTACTATCAAACAGCAATAAACCATTCCTGTCAGTTTCTTTCACATTGATATGTTTTCAACCTTTCTAAATCCTTGTATACTAAAGTATCCAAAAATTGTATCTGAGTTGTAGAATGCGTCAAAGTAAATTGTAACTTCGGATATACCTGATTTAAATCTCTCTGAAAGTTATTCAGCTCATCCAAGCCACCATCACATATCAGAAAAATATTATCAATATAGCGCCACCAGGCTCTGACGTGGCGCCTTCTTTGACTGGTTGTCATAACTACCAATAATTCTTTTATAGTTATCTTCTTTTTTATCTCTGTTTGTCTGAACAAAATGTTCTCTATACTGGCTACCTGCATGTTGATATGCTTTTCTTAGAACGTGGGAAGGGTACCCCCTTTCAGAAAACCTCATATTGAGATCCAATGCTTGTGTTTGGAAATCCTCAATCTGGGAATAGTTCCTTCTAATCCGAAGAAGCTGAGCTTTTGGTATACCTCGTTTTAATGCTAAAGGGTGATGACTATCCCACTTTAGCAGATTGTTAGCAGAGGTGGGTTTGTGATATGTGTCCATTCTAAGGTAGCCTTGTCCATCTTTTCTGATATTCAAGTCAAGAAAGGCGTTTTTACTGATATTATGATCAGAAGTAAATTTGAGTCCAAGTTTGTTCTTATTTATATGGGCCATGAAATGGAGAAAATCAGTCTCTGAGCCAGAAAACAAAACAAAGATGTTGTCAATGAATCTGGCCCATAGGCTGACATGCCCACTCCACCATGCATCCTCCTGGCTAAAATATGCTGGTTTCCTCCCAACAGCCCAGGAATAGATTAGCATATGTGGGAGCACACAGGCTTCCCATCGCTGTGCCTCTGAGCTGGTGTTATTACTGACCATTGAAGAAAAATTAATTGTAATGTCACACTAAATTGAGAGGTTTCACCATGAACTTGTTGAACTTGTTAGAAAATGTTGGACCACCTTAAGTCCTAGGCCATGGGGTATACTACTATACAAGGACTCAACATCTATGGTGGCTAATATAGTATCATCACCCACAGATTCCACCTCTATCTTTTTTAACAGGTCTCATGTATCCCTGAGATATGAAGGCAGGGGCGGAAAGGTCATAGAACCATATCAATGTAGATCCCACTACTCTCACTGATAGAGTCAATACCTGCCACAATGGGGTGCCCCTTTAATGGGCTCAAGCCCTTGTGAATTTTCAGCAGGGAATAAAATGTTGGCAATATCAGAGCTGTAGGGAGCAGATAACAATACTCGTTATTCGATATTAACAATT
The DNA here is from genome assembly GCF_032444005.1 of Ranitomeya imitator. Lineage (NCBI taxonomy): Eukaryota > Metazoa > Chordata > Amphibia > Anura > Dendrobatidae > Ranitomeya > Ranitomeya imitator. Next base: position 128,209,458 of record NC_091287.1, read on the forward strand.
CCCTTTTTCCTTCATTAAGAATCATCTTTTTTTTTTCAATTAGTGTTTATTGAAGATTTCCATAACAATACAGTGCAGTCAAACAGTGATAACAGTAACAGAGGTCAACTAAAAATGACCAGAAGTAAATAAAGACAAAAACAAAACCAATCAGAAAGGAGAAAGTAGGAAGTATGGGAGAGAAGCAGGGGGGGAAGGAGGAGGGGTAGGTAAGGTAGGGGGGTAGGGGGGAGGAAAAGAGTATAGGCATTCACAAGACAATATCTAGCAGTTCAGTTATAGACATAGACAAGGGGTCCTGGCAAACTGTGGCAGAATAAGAATATTACCAACACAAAAACAGACATGTCAATTATGCTTACTTATTCCCACTCAAGTAAACAGTCAAACAAGGTGGTGCAGATCTATAGAGGAATGACCACTATGTAACCAAGGGTGCCAAATATTTTGTCTTTTGGTTTTGGCAGTCATGGAGTAAGCCAAGGCGAGTTCATATTGGCAGTGGACATTAAGTTTATTAATTAATTCACTAATATTGGGAGAATTAGTGTCTTTCCATCTTGAGGCGACTAATAACCTGGCAGCTATTAGAATATGTGATAGTGTACCTCGAAGTATGTGTGGGATGTCCTCCAGGTCGATGTGAAGAATGACCTTCTTAGGTGACAGAGACAACTGGATTCCCAAGACCTGTGCAATTAAAAGGCCCATATCTCTCCACCAGGGTTGAAGAATTGGACACGACCACCAGGTATGTTCCAGTGTTCCCCTGTGACCGCACCCCCTCCAGCATTTGTCCGACCCGGCAGGGTCATAGTGAGCCGCCAGAACCGGATATTTATACCATCTAAGGTGTACTTTTTTCAATTGTTCGAGATGATTGACGCAGGCAGACACCCATAATACTTCACCCATTCCCTCCTCCCAATCTATCGGGTCAGACAGGAAGTCCAGATCCTGTTCCCACTTGATCATATACGGCAGTTTAACATCTTCTGCTGGGTCGTTTAAGGCTTTATATAATATTGAAATTCCCTTCAGGCCAGAGTCATGTAGCAAGAAATAACCATTAACCCTGTTATTTAAATGGGAGTTGAAGAAAGGTGAATTTGGGGAATTATGAAGTAGATGACATATCTGCAAATATTGATAGAAGTATCTCCAGCCACTCGGGAAGTTGGAGGCCAAGCGGTCAAAAGGAACAAGGCCAGTGGTACCCAATATCTGCCGTAATGTTACGATTCCAGCATCAACTCAAGGCTGGAGACTAATAAATGGGATGTGTGTCTCAAGGGCTTTTAAGGATAGGGAATCATGAGATAATTTAATCAAAGAAGGGACCAGTGTCCTCCAATAGTGGAGCGCGATTTTCATGGTTGGTAAGGTAGGGGAATAATCAGTGATTGTGATAGATTCAGCCTCAAGAATCGTGCAGGTAGATCTAGTTTTGGCATAGTAGTTTTCTATTTGGAGCCATCTATGATCTTTCTCCACCTGCCACCAGTCTCTAAGTCCAGTTAGTATGGCCACTCTATAGTACAGCATGAGGTTCGGCATTCCCAGCCCTCCCCGTTTGTACGGATAGTACATCAAGGTCCTAGAGATTCTAGATTTTTTGTGTGACCAAATATAATCGTATGTCGTAGTTTGTAATTTCAAAATCAAACGTTTGGGAATTTTTAATGGGATACACCTAAGGAGATACAGTATTTTAGGCAGGATCATCATTTTGAAAACATTAATTCTGGCAATCCAAGATGTCATAACTATGTGAAAGTGGTCAAGTTGTGCCCTAACCTGTGAGATCAATTTAGAGAAATTCTTCTCGTCAATCTGATCAGCCCGTCAATATAACTCCCAAGTACTGGATACCTTCTGTCACCCATTTAAATGGAAACTCAGCCTCCATTTTCGACTTGGCCGCGCATGGGACCGCCCTGGAAACAACAAGGACTTCGTGGGATTCAACCTGTAGTATGACACATTGCTAAATTCCCCGAGTTCCAAGGTAATAGCTGTCAAGGATGTCTCCAAGTTGACACAGGATAAAATAACATCATCAGCATACAGGCCAATTCTGTGCTCCATCTGTCCAACCTTGATGCCGGTGATATTAATAGAGGTTCTAATGCGTTCAGCAAGTGGCTCCATGCACAGTGCAAAAATGGTAGGAGTGGGCAACCTTGACGAGTGCCATTCGTGATCTGAAACCTTACCGGATAAAAAAACTGACGTCAAGACCCTGGCACAAGGAGTCGAGTACATAGCACAGATTGCTGAGAATATTGGGCCCGACAGTCCAAACCTTTCCAATACTGCCCGAAGATACCCCCAGTGCACCCTGTCAAAAGCCTTCTCAGCATCAAGCAACAGGAATGCACTGGGTAGGTCAGACAGCTCGGCTATTTTAATCAGATTCAGCATGCGCCGCACCCCATCTTTCGTTTCACGTCCGGCCACAAAACCCACCTGGTCCGGTGAAATTATAGTTGGGATAATAAACTTTAGTCTGGACGCTATAATTTTAGTGAATATTTTGACATCCGAATTGAGCAGAGCGATGGGTCTAAAGTCACCAGGGTGTGTGAGGGGTTTCCCAGGCCTGGGTATGGTAGATATGGTAGCTTCCAAACCAGGATCCGTCACAGTACCCTAGTCCCTCCAGACCGAGAATAATCTCTGCAAATATGGAGTCAGCAACAGATAAAAGGATTTATAATAGTCATTCGTCAGCCCGTCTGGGCCTGGGGCCTTAAGGGATTTAGTTTGTTTAATCATCGAGTTAATTTCTACATCTGTGAAGGGAGAATTAAGGTAGTTTAGCTGCTCAGATGTAATACGGGGTAATTTTATAGAGTCTAGATATTTATAAATAGATTGGTGATCTGGTTGGGGAGTAGAAGGGTCATCTTTTAAATTATACAAGCCGGTATAATATTCTGCAAAAGCTTGGACTATGTCCTGAGGGTTCCTGAGGGCCCTCCCATTTTTATCTAAGATATGGTCCACTCTTGATTTAGCTTCCCTCTTACGTACTCTGCGTGCCAGGAGTGCACCTGCCCTATCACCTGCGGCATATAGATTAGTCTTGAATTTCTTCATGTTATGTGCATATCTGGCCAGAAGATTTTCTCTCAATTTAAACCTAATCTGATAGATCTCCTTGGAGATAGAAGTCGTGGGAGCAGACTTGTTGATAATGTCTAAATATTGCAGGTGGGAAAGTAAAGCCTCCCTGCCACTCTCCCTCTTCCTTTTCAGGTATGAAGCTTGTTGGAGAAGCACACCTCTAATCACTACTTTATGCGCCAACCATAAGGACTCATCAGAAACCTCTCCATTATCGTTTATTTGAAAGTAATGTTCCAACTCCGAAGAGACTCTATCTAACACCTCCCCATTCAGCAGCAATGCGTCATTTAATCGCCACCTAAAGGCTGGGTTAGCTTGGTGTGCTAAAGTAAGAGTTAGAGTGATAGGAGCGTGATCAGACCATGTTATTAAGCCTATAGTTGCAGATCTTCATCTGGACAAGGTTGCACTGTCTGTTAGAAAATAATCAATACGGGAGTATGTGGAATGCCTGGAAGAGTAAAAGGTATAATCCCTCTCAGATCCATGTAAATATCTCCAATAATCATGCAGGTGAAATTTGCCTGTGAGAAGAGTCAAGTCCTCTCTAGGTCACCTGCTACCAGAAGAGCAATCAACGTCCACCCGCATTGGGAGATTAAAGTCACCACATATTATATTGCTACCCTTCACATTCGCAAAGACTTCATGAAGGGTTGTTCTCAGGAATTTATGTTGTCCCTCATTGGGAGCATAAGGCTGTGTGCACACGTTGCGTTTTTTTCGTGGTTTTTCCCAATAAAAACTCTATAAAACCTCAAAATGACTGCATACAATAAGCATCCCATCATTTAGAATGAATTCCGCATGTTTTGTGCACATGATGCATTTTTTTCCGTGAAAAAAATGCATCGCGGTAAAAACCGCAGCATGTTCATTAATTTTGCGGTTTTTTTGCGGATTTCCCACAACAAAATGCATTGGGAAGTGTCCGGAAAAACCCGTGGCAAAAACGCGTTAATACCATGACAAAAACGCATCAAAACCGTGGCAAAATCGCGGCAAAAACGCATGCGGTTTTCTTGCGGATTTCTAGCAGAAAATGTCCGTTTTTTCCCAGGAATTTTCTGCGAGAAATCCTGAACGTGTGTACATAGCCTAAAGATTTGTCAACGTGTGTAGCTCACCATTCAATAGGCACGTGATAGTTAAGCACCTACCCGTGGGGTCATTATTTTGCGCTATCAATTTAAAAGCGATTGTATTTTTCACCATGATGCACACACCAGCCTTTTTGGTTGGGCCATTAGCAAATAGAATGTGTGGGAAGAGGGGATGATGGAGCCTAAAATTATCCTCGACCAACAAATGGGTCTCCTGCAAGCAGATAATATCATAGATCTCTTCTCAGGGGAGTTTAAACGCCTGACATTCAAAGAAAGAATTTGTAAACTCATGGTACCGTTATACTAAAGTCTATACTGCTGGTATTACCCAGTGACCCCACTGGTGGTGTACCGAAACTTATATACAAATGACTGCCAGTTCCATAATAACAATCAAACCTCAATATAAACAGAGAATGCCCGGGGATTTGGAGAGAAAAAACCTGGGGGGAAGAAAGGGAAAGGGCAAGTATGTAGTAAAAAGAACCAAAAAATAAAAAATAAAAAGAAGTAAAATCAAAAGAAAAAGAAAAAAAAACAGGAAAAGACTAAAACATCGGTCAATATATGAGGAATCCTCGTAAGAACATCCGGAACAGTCCAGACAGTCCGCAGAACAAAATCTGCATAAAGGGGTGGAAGTGAGAGGTTCACAGTCCAAAGGCCCACTGAAGGATGCAGTAGGAGAGCTCAGCAATCCAGACACTGTCCGTGTGGCACTGTCAATCCGTAGACCAGTCTGAGGCTATTTTCCTTCCTGTATGCGCAAGTCTGGGAGCAAAGGGTATTTTCCAGGCCGTAAGACTCTCCTCTGCCTGTTTAGGCGAGGAGCAGGCAACCGTGCGTCCTTCATAAGTGATAATCAAATGCACAGGATTAAACCTGCATCGGTAACGTATATTAATGTCCCTCAATGCTTTACAGACATGGGCGTATTCTCTCCTGTTGGCCAGAGTAGCAGCTGACAAATTCGGGAAGACCTGGAGATCCCGGAATTCAGAGGGTAGGTCAGGGGGGCTCCTTATCTGCCGCAGGAATGTCTCTTTAGTAGTGTACAAATGAATCCGTGCAAGGATGTCTCTAGGAAGAGATGGATCTAGATGCTTGGGCTTGGGTCTTCTATGAACCCTTTCCGCCAGTAGATCACTCGATGAAAGTGGGGGCAGAACAGCCTGCATAAATTTCTGGAGGAAAGCAGCTAAATCTTTATCTGCAACATTCTCAGGGATTCCTCTCACACGAATATTGTTCCTCCTGGATCTGTCCTCTAAGTCGTGCAATTTATTAAACGCCCCTGCTAACTTGCCTTTTATAACTTGGTTTTCATCCACCAGAGCGTTAATTACAGAGACATATTCGGACATTTTGTTTTCCAAATGATCCGTGCGGGCCCCTAAGGTGTTAATATCTCCTCTTATCTCTTTCAACATGTCCTGCATATCCTCTTTTAATGAGGCGCGTATAGATGTGAGGAATTCTTTCATATCCCCCCTGGTCATAGGTGCAGAGCTGCTGTATTGTGCTCCCGCTGAGGTCTCACCTCTTTCTGAATCCCGGGAGCCGCGGGAGGAGTGTGATGATCTGGAGGGAGAAGCCGCTGCCATTTTCCCTGCGGCATGTGTGGTTTTAGACCGCGGAAAGAAGTCTGGCAGGTGAGGAAGAGAGGCCTTCTTATGAGATCTGCCTTGGGTCATCATGTGCCCAGTCGTGCTGCGGTGCTAGCGGTAAGTGCCTCAGCGGTCAGGAGAGTCAGTGAAAGCCGGTATGAGTCGCGTTATGTCTGGTGGTGCCAAAGGTCGTCACCTCATTTTAGGTCCAGCTTGACAAGGTTAGGTGTGGGACAAGCCCAGGACAGTGTACTTGAGGATACAACTCAGTGAAGGATTAAGGAAACCTCTGGAAAATGATAAAAGCGCTGGTGCTTCTGTTGTTAGATGTTTGGGAAGCGAGAGGTGCAGAGAGCAAATCACAGGCCCTCCTCCACAGGGGAAGCACAGGCCCGTTACACTCACCAGGCCTCGAGGCTCATGCTCCAGAGATTCCTTCACAGTCTGTAAAAGCTATTTTCTTGTGGTCCACCAGGTGCAGCACACTCTCATGGAGGCTTAGATGGTAAGATGAGATGATTTACAGCAGCAGTGTGGCAGATGGATGTTGATTTCCAGGCTGGAGATCAGCATTAAGAATCATCTTGTGTACCCCTATGTATTTTTCAGGCAGAGCAAGAGGATAGGGGCCATTTTAGGGTGTTTCGTTAGGGTTTAGTTAGTTTTGATCTTTGATATTTGTTAAATTGGTTTTAAAAGTAATATATCTAATAAAGATTGATAATTTTTTAAGTTTTCTTTATGTTTTTGGCTAATTATTGATCCAGCCCCGTCCCCATTCATCTGGTCCATCAGTAGTCACTCTCATCTTATCAACCCATAAAACCTTTGAAAAATCATCCTTCAAATATTTCTTGGCCCAGCCTTAATGTTTTGTTCTGGAATATGACATCACTAGAGGATAATGGGTTTTTGATCGCTTCACGTTCATGACTTCTCAAATCTTTGGCAGTGTTTTGCGGCACTGATGATGACTATTTGCAACAAAACCTTTGATGATTCTGTGTCCGTGCCCCAATTTCTTAGCAATTTCAAGAGTGCTTCATTTATCTGCAAGACTCGTAACAATTTTAGACTTTTTAAAGTCAGTTATCTATCTTTTTTCGCCCAGTTTGCCTGAGAAATACAAACTAATAATTCTGCACACCTTGATAAAGGGTGTTATTTTTTAAGGCCTCACACTCCCTCCTTACACAAATACACATCACCTGATCTACTTCTTCCAATAAGACTTCAAGGTTATACAGTTTGGAGGTGGAAAATATGTATAAAAATTATATGAAAATACTCACCTATTAATTGTGCACACAGTGTACATGAACATTATATACACCATTTTCTACACCAGATACATATAGGGCCAATTCATTAAGACTGGTATTGTGATCGGAACCGCTGATGTAAGATTCACGTAAAAAATTAGATGCACATTATAACTGGTGGACACCATCACCAGACATATTACTGCAGTCGGCAACTCAAGTACATTTTTGGAGAAATTTACTTAAGTGGGTAAAGTTACACAAATGTTCATGACTAAACCACGCTTTGTCTTTCTCAAGCTCCAATCGTTTTTTCAGAGCTAACCAATATTGGTGTAAAAACACCAAAAGTCGCAAAAATTTTTGAGTTGTTCGAACTTTGTGCTGTGCAAAACTTTTGTGACACTTCAAGGTATTTTACATGAGAAAATGGACAAAAGCACTATAAATGAATAGGGTTCCATATTGTCACCACCAATTTCTGTGAACATTTATTAAGGGCTAAGTAGACATTAAGATTCAAGTGAAAGCAAGGCAGGTAGCCTAGAAGAGAACAGTTTAACTTTCGTTATTGTAATCAGTTATTTAATAAGAATTTCTATATTTTATAAACCAAATACAAAGGAAAAAAGAACACTCATTATGCTTTTTGTATTAAATATGAAAAACAGTATTCAATATTTGGTTTGTGGTGAACAGGTGCCTATTGAGTAAACTAGTGACTACCCAAAAGTCAGAAGGAGAGCTGACATTAATTTCTTTTCATTGCCATATTTCTATGGATTTATCGTGAAAGAAGGCATAATAATATGTTAACCACCAGCTGTTAAGTACCTTTCACAAAACAAAGTCCTGGCATGCATCCTCCAGTTTCGATTAATATCTAAGAACAAAATATATATGATCTATAAATAGTGCCATGTGGCTCAGGGAAAACATTTAGAAAACAATGTCTAAAAACAGAGCGCAAAAGAATGCCAGGCCATATTAAATGTGGATGAGGCATTAACTATTTATGCATGACATTTGTGGTCTGTTAATGAAGCGAACGTTTTGCTTAAGAGCATCATTGCTTTTACTTCACACAGCAGAGGCCATCTCACACAGCACCAAGTAAATACAAGTAATATTTGTTAAATCAAATCCAAAATGTATTCTAAAATAATGTTCCATAGAGCCAAAATTTGGGTTTTAAAACTTTATTACAAACAAAAATCTAAACAAAGAAAAGCAGCATAAAATATCATGTAGCCATAAAAGATAGTCAAGACTATCATGTAGTCATAAAAGATAGATATTATTATTTATTATTATTATTTATTGTTATAGCGCCATTTATTCCATGGCGCTTTACATGTGAGGAGGGGTATACATAATGAAAACAAGTACAATAATCTTAAACAATACAAGTCATAACTGGTACAGGAGGAATGAGGACCCTGCCCGCGAGGGCTCACAATCTACAAGGGATGGGTGAGAATACAGTAGGTGAGGGTAGAGATGGTCATGCAGCGGTTTGGTCGATCGGTGGTAGCTGCAGGTTGTAGGCTTGTCTGAAGAGGTGGGTCTTCAGGTTCTTTTTGAAGGTTTCGATGGTAGGCGTGAGTCTGATGTGTTGTGGTAGAGGGTTCCAGAGTAGGGGTGATACGCGAGAGAAATCTTGTATACGATTGTGGGAAGAGGAGATAAGAGGGGAGTAGAGTAGGAGATCTTGTGAGGATCGGAGGTTGCGGGTAGGTAAGTACCGGGAGACGAGGTCACAGATGTATGGAGGAGACAGGTTGTGGATGGCTTTGTACGTCATGGTTAGGGTTTTGTAGTGGAGTCTCTGGGCAATGGGGAGCCAGTGAAGGGATTGACAGAGGGGAGAGGCCGGGGAATAGCAGGGGGACAGGTGGATTAGTCGGGCAGCAGAGTTTAGAATAGATTGGAGGGGTGCGAGAGTGTTAGAGGGGAGGCCACAGAGCAGGAGGTTGCAGTAGTCAAGGCGAGAGATGATGAGGGCATGGACTAGGGTTTTAGATAGAGTCAAGCTTGCTCAGTAAGTACTGAGGAAGGTCTTGTTCAGACCGAAACGTTTATTTATTTGGACTGCAATAAAAATACTACTTTCTAAGCAAAAGACGCAAATAAGTTGAGTGCCAAATTATTATTCTATATATTCACTGGTTTGGGGAACCTATTTTGTGCACCGACACAGCTGTGCTAATCATAAATATTTCCCATAAAACTCGATTTTTTTATTAAGACTCTTTAAAATGCCACCGTCCTGTGGCTACTGACACTCTAAATCACCGTGAAAAAACAAAAGTGCAAACAATGCACAGCTGCATTAGGTGGGAGCGCAGCGCTCCATTTGGAACATGCGCAATAGCAACCTGAAACTAGATCACAGGCGCAGGTGGGAGCGCTTTGAATATAGCGGCGCTCCACTTGGTACCTGATAGGAGAGCGCAGGTGCAGTACACACAATAGGTGAGCAGAGGGGCGCAGGCGCACTAAGCTTCATCATGTTGGAACGCAGTCAACAGGGCTGTGTTCCACTCAGAGCAGGCGCAGCTCGGGCTGCATACCCAAAAGGCACCTGAAAGTTACCTTCCTGTCAAGTAACAGGAAGCGGAACAGCATCGTGCGCAGAGGAGCGGGTCTTTTTAAACCAAGGTTAGTTAATAGTTCAGTAATACATCACTTCATATGCTTTAGAATCTGGCCTCCTGATGAGTCAGAGGGGCAAAATGCATTGAGGCGAGAGAAGGCGGGCGGCGCGGCATACGGCTTAATGATGAGTATCACTGCTATTGAATAGTCTCATGAGACAGTTATGACACCCTGCACCATAAGAAATTACCGTTGTAAAATCCCTGTAATATCAAATAATGAGGGACTAAGGTGCTAGGGATGACTATGTGATTTGGTGGCTCAGAGACATCTATACTGACATCATAAATCAGAAATATGCAAAATTTGCACATATTGCCGACCATTGCCGGAATACATGTTCTCTATTGTTTTTAATAGGATTGAGGGATGAGGTTTTCCTTAGGTATAGGATTGATCTCTGTATAGATATCAGGGGACCCTTCAGAACTGCATTTTGGGTAGAAGGGATAACATCCGCTGCAGGGTTTATCTAGGGACCCTAGGGTAAGCCATCGTTGAGCGGGGGCGCCACAACGCTCCCCCTAGGGTTCCAACCCCCGCAGCTAGGCAGGAATCAGTATAGACAACTTAATAGGATTCAGAAAAAATCCTCCCCAACCAGTTTTTTTTCACCGTTTTTTTCACCATTGTTTGCACTTTTGTTTTTGTTTTGTTTTTTTCACCGTGATTTAGAGTGTCAGTAGCCACAGGACGGTGGCATTTTAAAGAGTCTTAATAAAAAATTGAGTTTTATGGGAAATATTTATGATTAGCGTTATGTAAACCCAATAGATATTATTTGGAAAATTCAAAAAGCCGACACAGCTGTGCCACGATATACTTCACTTAGTCCCAGAGACAGCTGCTCGCCGCTGATCAGTACAGGCTACAATGGCAGATCCTGGAAAAGCAGCAGTAACCCTTTGCACAGAATCAGACTGAGCGAGACGCCGGGACCGACGTCTCCACTGAGCAGGATCCAATGTGGCTGATGCAGAATGAGAGACTGCAGCAGACATGGTTCAAGATTCCCCCTGTGTAGCGGTGGGAACTTGACTCCTAAATCACTAGTTTTATGATCATATCTGTTCAGAGCGCAGGAAGGATTGACAAAAATGTCTCGGTCAATGGGCTCCTCCCACTGCAACCTACCACCCTAGGCCACTGGTTACAGAGAACAGATTGCATAGTTTGGTTTCGAGAATAACGATTCAAGATGCCAGCTGGATCCATATTTTGGAAAAGTCAGTAGAGCTGAGTCTTTGGCTCAAGAGCAACCACCAAGATAATGACCAGGCAATCAAAGTTAGTAAGCTCTTAAAAGAACTCCAGGTAAACTTACAGGGTACAGGATACATACCTAGATTCCACTCTAAAAGAACAGGATACATAGATTTATAGGGGTTCCAAATTCAGGATTTGTTATTCCAGATGCAGTTACATGTTTACAGGTTTTTAAGGCCTTATTGCCACCAAAAGAAAGTTCAGGTTAAAAAAAGAACACCTAGCTCCCTAGTGAAAAATACACAAAATAAACACACAATGAAGTCAGTGCATTAGTAGAATAACTTGCTCATCAGTCTGAGAGGTGAGGGATATTATCCTTGCAGACTTTTACACTATGACTACATAATATGAAACCATTTGCCACCTGGCTCCATAGAATGAATCAATAGGAAGCAGGCCAATGTCATTATAGCACTACGTCATCATTTTTATTTGCTTTTCAGCACTGTAGTGGCTCTTTAAATGTAAGTACACTGCATAGTTTGTTCGGTGCCACTCCAGTCCCCCCGCGCCATCTTGTGAGCGCAGCTTCTGACTGACCGGAAGTCAGACACTACATCACACAATCTCAATACAAGTCTATGAAAACCAGAACAAGGTTCTCATAGACTTGTATTGAAAAGTGATCTTCGCGCAGCTCCATGAAACACTGGAGCTGCGAGCAGGTCATTTGTCGCCAGAGATCGACTGGAGCAATGCTGGAAACAGATGAAGGCGGCGGCAGGTGAGTTTTAAGGCTTTATTGAGTGCTCGATGCCTTAAAATAGGGGCCTTAGCTAAGTTTTTACACATATATTTTACATTTGCTAAGATAAAGATTGCAGTTCTCAGAAGGACATTTAACCGAACAGATGCAAATTGCAAACTTGCTTCAACAGGCAAAAAATGCAAACAGGATTTGCATGAAATATCATGCAAAAAGGTTTAACATAAAGCAGGTGTAACAATATTATTAAAAATGTAAAACATTTAAAAAAAATAGTCAAATAGCGCCAAGGTCACCTTTCACTAAAGCTCAAAGAATATATGTAAATGATAAAAAAAGAACATTTTCATACATTTATAAGGACATCATCTGTCATATTTCATTACTGGTTTTCAGATGCTCTATATGATTCCATGCAGCAATCAGAAAAGCATTTTCAATCAAGAGAATCAAATACTATCTGGAAACAATTGTTCTGGCTGAAAATCAAGCAAAACCCAATCACTTACATTTTTCAGCACCCTTAAACTATAAAAAAGAATGAGAGAAGAGAACACAACACACAAGGGAAACTCTTAATTTGCATTTCTTACAAAAACTATTGAGAAAATAATCTATTAAAATACATCAGCAAAAAAAAACCTTATTAATAACTTAGTGGCCTTTAAATGCCAGCTGAAATCTGATTTGTTCAGGGGTCCAATCAGGAAAATAACAATTTTTTTTACATTTTCATGTATGAAAATAAAATGAAAAAATAAAATAAATATAATTTACAGTTGCATTAGTGCAATATTTTTTACATTGTCGTGAAAGAATTGAAGATCTATTCATTTAAATGTCCCTATTCTAGGATTTTGTGTACTTTTTGTAAAATTAGTGCGTAACAAATGTATTTTATATTACATCAATATTAGGACATATTTAAAGGAGCTGATTTGTGAATCTTTGAGCACTGTGAAGATTCACAAATCTGCAGTCACACAGATCTGTGTGACTGCAGATTTGAGAATCTTCACAGTGCGCAAAGGGCAAGCTGTCAAGATTCTCTGATGCTGTCGCTTGGAGCTGGCAGTCATAAGATTTCAAGTATGCAATTTGCGACTACTAACTAAACATGTCCGGCCTTGCTCAGTTTACTTGAATTGAGTGAGGCTGCGCATGTGTAGTTGGGAAATTGCATATCTGCGGACAAGTGTCAGTACTGGAGAATCCTGACAGTGCACACACTGCGAGCTGTGAGAATATAAACAGGAGCGTCTGACTGCAGCACATTACTTCATCAAGACTGGTGTGAACAATGCAGGTCTTGAAGAATCAGGCCCTTAGACAAAATAGTCTAAACATGGACCACACAGACTTTTTATTTTTTTCTGGACTTTTTTTATGGAAGTTTTTTTTTTTATGGACACATTGAAAAACCATAATAAGTTATCATGATTATAAGTGATACATGTCTAAAGCCATAATCATTATGTGAAGACATCAGGTACATTCTCTATAAACTGTAAAATGAATTACAGTCAAAATAATCAGTACAAGTTTCTTCAGCATAAAAAAAAATCATTGATGCCTTACATTTATTTTACAGAAGACAGGGCAAAAAAAAGTATCCTATTTTTATGTTCTGGAATTTCTGGACAGTTTGCAACCTTGGCACCAAATTTATCATCCACTGTGATAATTTTAGTGCATTATAAGATTATTCACACCACATTTAAAGTATAAATCTGGAAAATGTACCAATGTCGGACGAAGATTCCTAACAGTCGAATTTGTCCACTGACAAATTCTAACTTTGTAAAATGATGCATTCTAAGGCTAGGTGCACACAGTGTATTTTTGATGCGTTTTTGTGGCGTTTTTTTCTTCACGGAAATGGACCAAAAAGCTAGGGAATCCTTATGCAAGCTTATTCAATGGCAATCCTGAAGTGTTTCTTTGCCCATGAACTTAAACTGTGTCAGTCAAATCTTCAGCAAAAATGCAGGTATAAAAATGTTTGCGGATTTGCAGAGTTTCTGTTTTGCATTTTACCGGCTTCCTATGGTGTTTCCCACGCTGTCATCTGTGTGACAGTGTGGGAAACATCAGCTTGGAGGCTCTTAGTGGCGGTAATGCTACCATCGTAAGACAGTTGGTCAAAGCGCTGCGGGATCATGCTGTCAGATGTCAGCGTGACCCCGCAGCTGTGACCCGTAGTAACTTTACCGCCAGTACTGTCGGTCAGAGCACCGCAGGATTTTGCTGTCAAATGTCAGCATGATACCGCAGCTGCGACTGTCACCCACGTTAATGCTACCACAGACTGTTGGTCAGAGTGCTGCAGAATCATGCTGTCAGATGTCAGTGTGACCCCGCAGCTGACTGTGACCTGCAGCGGTGACCTGCAGTGAAAAGCTTACCACAGGTCAGGAGGCGTGGGGCGATGAGACTACTGTTCCCATCGGGCTATGTCTACTGTCACTGATAACAGTGACAGCAGGTGCCACTGATGGAAGACGTAGTATCATCTGCCAGCGCCTGTGCTCACAGTTATAAAAAAAGTAAAATTTCATACATATTCAAATAAAAATAAAAACCCATTATACTCACCTAACGCCCAATTCCCGATGCCCTCATCTCCTAGATGAAATGTGACCGCTCTACCTGGCCACCGGCGATACAATGACATGAGGTAATCGCTCCTGAAGTGTATCACTGAGCTGCCATGAGGGTTCACTGGAGTTCATGAACTCCAATGCTCTCACTTATGGCACCGCTGCGTGAGAACTCCGGTGAACTTTCCCACGGAAGCTCAGTGATACACTGCAGGAGCAATTACCTCCTGTCAATGTATCGCTGGCTGTCATTGAGAGCAGTCACATCACTGATCTGACTGCTCTCAAAGTGATCAGGATCATCATGGGACATTATGGATTATTATCTTCTCGGCAGACAGGTGAGGAATATTACGGTTTATTATATTTTTATTGCAGGCGATGTTGGCGTCGGTGGATTAGGCGTTTGGTGAGTATGGTTGAATTTAGATTAATAAATGAGTCTGTGTCATCATTTCAAATAAAGGACTTTATTCTGGGTATCTGTGTTTTAATACAATATCACTATGGGGTTACTAAAAGATAGGTGTCTTATAGACGCCTCTGTGGGCTTGATATCACCTGACAATACAATGGTGACATCAACCCCACAAATATGAACCACACTTGCCACCACTGCAGGGCAAGTGGGAAGAGTGAGGCTAAGTGCCTGGTTTGGTGCATCTAATAGATGTGCCTTTTCTGGGGTGGCTGAGAGCTGATGTTTTTTAGCCTGGGGAAGCCAATATCAATGACCTGTTCCTAGGCTATTAATATCAGCCCACAGCTGTCTGCATAGAATTTTCTGATTACTTATTATAGGGGGACCCCATGTCATTTTTGTGGGGTCCCCCATTTTAATAGTCAGTAAAGGCAAAGTATATAGCTATGAGCTGATATTAAAAGCCTGGGAAGCTACATGGGTATTACGCCCTTGCCAGGCTGTAAACATCAACCCCCAACCATCGGCTTTCCCTCTGCTGGTTATTAAAATTACGTGGGAGCAATTTTTTTTCCATTTTTCATTTAGTTGCTGTCTAGTTACAGCCTATGTACTTTCGTTCTGTTAATGCTCCTACATAGTTTGGTGACAATGTGTATGTGTAGGTTTGTGTGTGTGTGTTTGTGTGTGTGTTTGTGGTTAGTTATCGGCTTAGTAATAAGGGTGTCAGGCTGACACCTTTGGATTACTAAATCTAGAGCTAGGAGTCAATGACAGCTGCTGACACCAAACCCTAATCCTATTATTCTGATGCCACTGCTTCAGCATGAAAAAGGTGGTGTTGAACCAAGAATTACATCACAAAACTTTTTTCTCAAATATCTTTATTTAGCTTAAAAAATCCTTCGTTGCTGTACAAAAACACATGCAAAAAGCATACAAAAAATGCATACAAAAATGCACCAAAACACAGCGCTTTTCCTGCCATGAGATGCAGAAACCTTGCAGAAATTTCTGCAACAAATACTCAACATGCGCACATAGCCTAAAACAAATTTTATATAACAGTTTTGATCAAAAGTCCGCTGGAGACTGATGCACCAAATTAAATAATCCTTTCGCAGCCAAAGACATATTTTACACATACTTTCAGGGAGGCAACTCAGTAGACAAGGATATGTGAGATACTGTACATCCTGGCTGCTAATGGCCATATGTCAGACAGGATAGAGTATGATCTTCTCAGCTTCAAAATGAGACTAGAATCGCTATCCTGTATTGGCTTTGCGCAAGCAGAGTAGATGTAAAAATCTTACACAACTCTGTTAGGATGCCACGTTTTTGCTGTGTCAGAAAATCATATAAAGGAGAGTCATTTCAGAACTGTTTCCACCTTTAGGGTGCAGTCAGATGGCCATATATATTGGACTAATATCTGCAGTACACATACTGGTTGGCGGCTCTCCAGACCCAAACATGACAATTGCATAGAAATACATGAAGCTGTCATGCTCGGGTAGGAAGAGCCAACGGTCAGTCCATGCACTGAGTTCCGATCTCTGTCCGATTTGTATGGCAATCTGAATGTGCCGTTATTGTCACCTATAATCTGTACAAATTCAATTGAAAAACAAACAAACTGAAATTTTCAGGTGGAAAAATAACTAAAATAATGTAGTTACATAAATATGCTCATCTTTAAATTAATATTTTTAAAGCTTTTGAATTTATTTCTGTGTTTTGAATATATATGAATTTATATCTACCTTTTGAATTTTTGACTGGATTCAGTCTTTTTGGGTAGGAGTCTATCAGCAAAGTCAGACATTCCAGGGTCAACATCAAAGGAGAACATAGTAAACCAAGGGAAGTACGAAGTGGCAAGTCAGGTCACAAGTCTGGGTCAGAATACCAGAGACCAGAGAAATAGCGGATAAGCAAAGGGGCAATAACAAATGGGTAGTCAGAACACTGTCCAAAGATCAGCAGCAGAAGATCAGAATTTACAGCACAGGGATCAGGCGAACACACCAGAGAGCACAAGCTTAGAACAAGCTTTTGACTGGCAGTGATCTGTGTTATGATCCGGTGACCTTGGAGCCGCATGGAACTTCCTCTGGAGTTGGTGGAAACTATACTGACCGCAAATCCTGAACTTAACTCCGCAACTAGAAGTAGCCGTGGGGTGTGCCTAACAAATCCTAGACACCTCGACACAGCCGGAGGACTAAATACCCCTATAGATGGAAATAGGAATTCTACCTTGCCTCAGAGCAGAACCCCAAAGGATAGGCAGCCCCCCACAAATATTGACTGTGAGTAGTAGAGGAAAAGACACACGCAGGCAGGAAACAGGATTTAGCAAAAGAGGCCACTCTAGCTAAAATAGGAAAGGATAGGACAGGAAACTAAGCGGTCAGTAATAAAACCCTTCCAAAAATATCCACAGCAGAAAATACAAAAAACTCCACCATGTAACTAAAGACGTGGAGCGTATATCTGCAACTCCAGAGAATCCAGCAAGACTGAGAAAACACTGACACAATCTAAGCTGGACAAGAGAAAACAAATGAATAGCACAGAATTATTAAGCACACAGCATGTGCGCCACAGAAACAAAAACCAGACACTTATCTTTGCTGAAATGGCAGCAAGGCAGGAGGAACGAGACAAAGATCCAAAACCTCCCAGAACCATGGACAACTGGAAAGGACTAATGAATCCTGCACACCTAAATACCCCAGTCAGAGCTGCAATCAGCAGATACACCTGACCAGGACTGCAACTCAGGGACAACTGCATTACCACCTACAACCACTGGAGGGAACCCAAAAGCAGAATTCACAACAGATCTGGGCCAGACAGCTCACCTAAATAGCAGGGCAATTACTAAGAACAGGAAGCACCTGTGGAGACCTCTGCACCAACCAATCTCAGATAGGTCAGCTAAGCAGTCAATCAAAGCATCGACAGCTAAGCCCACCCCAGAACAATATAAGATGAAAGACATTCTGAATAAAGGAATCGTGACAGGTAGACCCCATTGCCATAATGTCTACTAGATTACAAGAATGTATCTATTTACATTCACCTTTGCTATACATATCCATTCACATAAAGAAAGGAGGCACCGGAGTAACTAGGTATAAAAGTAATTTTATTAATAGAAACAATACTAAATCTATAGACCAAAAAGTAACACCAAGAACATTACACAGAATACAAATACAGGATAGGAGCAGGAAGCGCCCAGAAAATCACCATTGCACATGCCATATAAATAATTAGATAAAGGGATCATTAGGTAAAGTGTCAGTGCAAAAGAGATCCATTGCTGTGGTAAGAATGCCCTTATAAATACATCTTTCCTATTAGTAACACCATAGAAAAAATAGTCAAAAAAAGACAGAGCTTACCAAGGGCAGAGCTAGGGGACTCTGGACGCAGGTGTAGGCAGACACCGACGTGCGTTTCGCGTGACAGAAACACCGCTTTATCAAGAGGAATGGGGTAACCAGGAAGAGCAGGACCTTTTATGGCCATGTGACCAGTCATGTGGTGTCCGTGTGGCCAATCACAGTGGTTATACCGGCGCATGCGCACCGCACCTCTCGGGCCCTGCACAATGCACCAGAGCATCACACATTCCTACGCACACACGGGGAGAAAAAATCTTTAACCTAGTTACTCCGGTGCCTCCTTTCTTTATGATCTTTTGGAGTGGGTATTTGTTTTTCTTCTATATGGGGAACTATCTTTTATCCCTATTTTTATGACATTTAAAATGTCTCTGAGGTTATGTTATTCAATATCCATTCACATGTGTTTTTTAATTGTTATTACATTTTTTGGCATAATGTCAATTTAATAAATTGTTTTCTCTTGTGAATTGTATAATTTCTACTTTTATTTTCCTTATTACATAAGTTATCCTTTTTATCATCTAAGCAGACAATTGTAATACCGTTGTTTAAAAAAAACAAACGATTTTTTTAATACAATGTAAATTTATTATCACACATCACACCATATCTTATTCACTAGGTGGGGAATTTTTTTCTGCCAAGAGCTCTTTGGATATTTATACCATCTTCTAACATACTTCCGGGGCCATACAAACTCCACCCACAAAGTACATCCTGACTATGGCACTGGTTTCAGGATGTAATATTTCATTGCATGCCCTTCAATGTTCAGTAGTGAACACTGCGTGTGTGTGTGTGTGTGTGTGCTAACAGAGCAAGAAGACATTTGGCTACAAAAAGCGTTTACAAGCTGTGATACTTTCGAAGCGGGGTGCTACTAGGTACTAATCATGCAGGGTGCCCACAATTTTGCAATGGCCCATTTTCCTTTTTTTTTTTTCATTTTTAAAAATGTAAAAGATGAAGACATATTTTTTTTGTTTCCAAAAATTCAAAGGAAAGGTGTCATCATTAACTTCAAGCCGTTTAAAGATATTTTAATCTTCAACTTGCTTAACTGTTCACAATAACAATAATTTTAACCAGGAGCGGCCAAACGTTTAAATGCCACTGTGAATAACTTGCTAATTTTACAGTTTTAGGTTCATTACAGATACTGCAACACTAAAAATATATAAATAAACCTTTTTTTTTTTTCCATAGCACCAACCGTTGCCATTCAGTGAGGGTATGAGCTGTATATTAAAGGTGACAACTGCTACCAGTGGTGCAGATTGAGTCCTGAGTTCATAATATTAGCACAGCATAATAATATGGCAATTTGCATTTGGGTTCACATGCCCATAACGTAATAATAGATATTGAGGCAGGAAGAAGGTTATGAAAGATGTTCACATGTTCAGTATTTGGTCAGTATTTTAATTTCAATAAAGTTTTTATTTACACATTTTAAACTGGACATAGTTTTGCATGAAAATATTTTCCCTCGCAGGGGAGATTCAAATTTGTACATCAATAACAAGTATACATTTGACATGGGGGTAGACAGAACAATGACAATGGGAGGGTAAAACAATAGGAAAAAGACATTTAATCCACAGTATGTAGTTTTATGTACTCATTACCTTAATCTCAAAGTTTGCTCCAGTCCGGTCAAAACCAGACTGGAAGACTAAAACGGACAAGGAATAAAAGTACACCGCAAATGCAGACTCCCTCCTCCCAACCCCACCACCTCAAAGAGCTATGGGGAGAGGCGCAGCACCCGTTCCAACTGTATATTTGACTCTAGTTCCATCCAGGGGTTCCAGAGTCTAAAAAATGGTTCCCACATATCATTCCTAGTAGCCTCAATACGTTCAAATAGCGCAATATTATTCATTCTTTCTTTAACAAGTAATATTGAAAGCAAGGGAGATTTCCATTTTGTAGCAATATGGATTTTGGTAGCCATAAAGAGATAGTTTACCAATTTGTGCAGACCCTTAGGAAGTAAGGGATGTCTTGCTCCTAGCAGAAAAACAGCTGGGTCTAAGCTGATTTTTCTGCCTATAATTTGATCTACTAGGAGTTTTACTTTATGCCAGAGATCCAAGACCACTGGGCAAGTCCACCATTTTGGTCAGTATTTTACATCAGTATTTGTAAGCCAAAACCAGGAGTGGGTGATAAATGTAGAAGTGGTGACGTGTTTATATTATACTTTTCCTTTGATTGTTCCACTCCTGATTTTGGCTTATAAATACTGATGCTAAATACTGACCACATACTGAACTTGTGAACGTGGCCTTAGACTGAAAATAGTATAGATCTCTCACAGCTGAGAGTTTATTACACAAGAAGAAACTAGTAATTCAAATGACATATGATAGTTAAGGCCCTTTTACAGATCATACAATGGGACCCAATAGTTTCAAGTTGCACCTCTTAATCTAGTCCGCACAAGGCTCTTAGCATCTATCTGTAAACTATAAGGATCTTTTTCTCTGATAGCAAATATATATCTTAAACATGTTATGAAAGTACTTTAAAATATAAAGTATTTTAGAAATTAATTAGGTCATTTTACAATAGTTAAACTATATTTTATTTATGTGAAACCAACAAAATCTTTCAACCACTTTTTAATCAAGAAACTCTGGGCTGGTCGTGAGCTCAACACAATATTTGGTGATTATCTAAATGCTCTGTTATTGTACAAGTGGAGAAGACATTAGCAAAAGATAATGAATTTGGTTCATTGAGCTCCAGCAAGTTCTTGTCACGCTCTGACGGTCTTGGGAAGGCGAGAGGGGCCTCAAGCTGTCCCTTTATCTGGGACCCTAACTATCCCTGTCCTGGGGGTACCCTTGATGGTAGAGAGACCTGAGTCTCCAACCTCTGTTAATCCCTGGTCTGTCCCCTCCCCCACCCCATGGAGCCTGGGAAAGAAATGTAATGTGAGCAAGACACAAAAGACAAAACAAGGATACCAGAAACCATCTATCATACAAAAACACCAAACAAATATAGGAGGGAGGAATAAACTAAACAGGTGATAAACACACAGGTACTGCAGAACACCTCTACCACAACTTCTATCCAAAATACTTATATTAAGCACCCAGCAGAGGAAGACAAATCTCCAAACAGCAACAATGAACTCTTCAAAACAGCACCTCCTGAGAACAAGGAAGCAGAGCTTTCACTGGCTAGACAGAGAGGGTCTGGCCTGGTTTTAAAGGAAGAGTTAAAGCAAACCTGTCAGCAATATTTTGCGAAGTTAACATTTTTGTCATGTTGCCACTGTTACACTCATTAAAATGATGCATGGGATGAAGAAATCCATCTTGTGGTTCTTGTGTAATCAGTGTTAGAAGTGTTCAGTTAATGAGATTCCCGAGCTCCAGAGCCAGACTGTAGGCACAGTCTTATCTTGGTGCTCTAGGTCAGATAAACCAAGAAGAGATCTGCCTACAGGCCCAAACTGAAGCAGAAACATGCTCCTAATCATTGAGACAGAGAGAGACTCTCTTGGTGATGGTGAACTCAGTTGGGTGATGGCGAACTCAGTCGAGGGGCTCAAGAGAGGCCTGGATGTCATCCTGGAGCGTAACAGTATTGTATCTTACAGTTATTAGGTTCTTTAGAAGGACGTATGTTGTGAATTCCGTTCTTGGGCTCCCTCCGGTGGTTGTAAGTGGCACTTTTGTGAGTTCTGCTCTTGGGCTCCCTCTCGTGGTTTCAAGTGGTATGGCTGCTCCTTGGAGTTAGCTTTCATCAGCTGCCTCCACTTATCTTCTCTTCTGCTCGGCTATTTAGGTCTGGCTGTTCCTTCAGCTAGTGGCACTTTTAAATGGTTTCTGGTTGGATTCACATCTCTTTGGATTTCCCTGTTTTCCTGACCAGTTCAGCAAAGCTAAGTTCTTACTTGCTCTGTTCTGTTCACAGATTGTGGACTTATCCGTTCAGTGCTTTCTATGTTTGTCCAGCTTATCAGTATGAATTAATTCTGTCTTTCTGGAAGCTCTGGGAAGCATATTTATCCTCCACACCTTTAGTCAGGTGTGGAAATTTTTAGTAAACTCTGCTTGGATTTTTGTAGTGTTTTATACTGACCGCACAGTATTCCATCCTGTCCTATCTATCAAGCTAGACTGGCCTCCTGTGCTCATCCTGGTTTCATTCTGTGTATGTCTTTTTCCCTCTCCACTCACAGTCATTATTTGTGGGGGGCTAATCTATCCTTTGGAGATTTTCTCTGAGGCAAGATAGTTTTCCTGCTTCTGTCTTTAGGAGTAGTTAGCTCTTAGGCTGTGACGAGATGCATAGGGAGAGTTAGGAGCATTCCACGGCTGCTTCTAGTGTTGTGTTGAGCTTAGGGACTGCGGTCAGTACAGTTACCACTTCCTTCAGAGCTCGTTCCATGTTGCTCCTAGAGCACTGCATCATAACAGTACAAGTGGCCAAGAATGAATTAAATGCAGCTCAAAAGAAGGAAAAGAAAGTTCTGAACCATTTTTTTTTCTGTGCTCTAGTTTGTCTCTTTTTTTTTTTTCCTCTTGATATCTGGGTGGTTCAGGATATATGCTCTGGCATGGATGTTCAGGGTTTGTTTTCTCGTGTGGATCAACTTGCTGCAAGAGTACAGAATATCCAAGATTATGTTGTTCAGACTCCGGCTTTAGAGCCTAGAATTCCTACTCCTGATTTGTTTTTTTGGGGACAGATCCAAGTTTTTGAACTTTAAAAATAACTGCAAATTGTTTTTTGCTTTGAAACCCCGTTCTTCTGGCGATCCCATTCAGCAAGTAAAAATCATCATATCCTTGCTGCGTGGTGACCCTCAAGACTGGGCTTTTTCTCTTGAAACAGGGGATCCGGCATTATTGAATGTAGATGCATTTTTTCAAGCGCTCGGATTATTGTATGACGAACCTAATTCTGTGGATCATGCAGAAAAAACCCTGTTGGCCTTGTGTCAAGGTCAGGAAGCGGCAGAATTATACTGCCAGAAATTTAGAAAATGGTCTGTGCTCACTAAATGGAATGAGGAGGCTCTGGCTGCTATTTTCAGAAAAGGTCTTTCTGAAGCCCTTAAAGATGTTATGGTGGGCTTTCCTACGCCTGCCGGTTTGAGCGAATCTTTGTCTCTAGCCATTCAGATTGATCTGCGTCTGCGCAAGCGCAAAGCTGTGCACCATATGGCAGTGTCCTCTGAGCGAAGACCTGAACCTATGCAATGTGATAGGATTTTGACTAGAACAGAACGGCAGGAATTCAGACGTCAGAATAGGCTGTGTTTTTACTGTGGTGATTCGGCTCATGTTATCTCTGATTGCCCTAAGCGTACTAAGAGAGTCGCTAGGTCTGTTACCATTAGTACTATACAGCCTAAATTTCTCTTATCTGTGACCCTGATTTGCTCATTGTCGTCCTTTTCTGTCATGGCATTTGTGGATTCAGGCGCTGCCCTGAACTTAATGGACTTAGAATTCGCCAGGCGCTGTGGTTTTTCCTTGCAGCCTTTGCAGAGCTCTATTCCTTTGAGGGGTATTAATGCTACACCCTTGGCCAAGGATAAACCTCAGTACTGGACGCAGATGACTATGTACATGGCTCCAGCACATCAGGAAGATTGCCGTTTTCTGGTGTTGCATAACCTGCATGATGTTGTTGTACTGGGTTTTCCATGGTTACAGGAACATAATCCGGTGCTGGATTGGAAAACTATGTCTGTGACTAGTTGGGGTTGTCAAGGAGTACATAGTGACGTTCCTTTGATGTCAATTTCCTCTTCCCCCTCTTCTGAGGTCCCTGAGTTTTTGTCGGATTTCCAGGATGTATTTGATGAGCCCAAGTCCAGTTCCCTTCCACCGCACCGGGACTGTGATTGTGCTATTAACTTGATTCCTGGTTGCAAGTTCCCTAAGGGCCGACTTTTCAATCTGTCTGTACCAGAGCATGCCGCCATGCGGAGTTATGTTAAGGAGTCTTTGGAGAAGGGGCATATTCGGCCCTCTTCATCACCATTGGGAGCGGGTTTCTTTTTTGTTGCTAAGAAGGATGGCTCCTTGAGACCCTGTATTGATTATCGTCTTCTCAATAAGATCACGGTCAAATTCCAATACCCCTTGCCTTTGCTTACTGATTTGTTTGCTCAAATTAAGGGGGCTAGTTGGTTTACTAAGATTGACCTCCGAGGGGCATATAATCTTGTTCGTATTAAACAGGGTGACGAATGGAAAACTGCATTTAATACGCCCGAAGGCCATTTTGAATACCTTGTGATGCCATTTGGGCTCTCTAATGCTCCATCTGTGTTCCAGTCTTTCATGCATGATATTTTCCGCAATTATCTTGACAAATTCATGGTCGTATATTTGGATGATATTTTGATTTTTTCCGATGATTGGGAGTCTCATGTGAAGCAGGTCAGGATGGTGTTCCAGATCCTTCGTGATGATGCTTTGTTTGTGAAGGGGTCTAAGTGCCTATTCGGAGTTCAGAAGGTCTCTTGTTTGGGTTTTATTTTTTCTCCCTCGTCTATAGAAATGGATCCTGTTAAGGTCCAAGCTATTCATGACTGGATTCAACCCACATCTGTGAAGGGCCTTCAAAAATTTTTGGGCTTTGCTAATTTCTATCGCCGTTTCATTGCCAACTTTTCCAGTGTGGTTAAGCCCCTTACTGATTTGACGAAGAAAGGCGCGGATGTGACGAATTGGTCCTCTGCGGCTGTTGAGGCCTTTCAGGAGCTTAAACGCCGATTTACTTCTGCCCATGTGTTGAATCAGCCGGATGCTTCTCTTCCTTTTCAGGTTGAGGTCGACGCTTCTGAGATTGGGGCAGGGGCCGTTTTGTCTCAGAGGGAGTCTGATGGTTCTTTGATGAAACCGTGTGCTTTTTTTCCAGAAAGTTTTCGCCTGCGGAACGCAATTACGATGTCGGCAATCGGGAGTTGTTGGCTATGAAGTGGGCGTTTGAGGAGTGGCGACATTGGCTTGAGGGAGCTAAGCCCCGCATTGTGGTCCTGACCGATCATAAGAATCTGATTTACCTCGAGTCGGCCAAGCGGCTTAATCCTAGACAGGCTCGATGGTCCCTGTTTTTCTCCCGTTTTGATTTTGTGGTCTCGTATCTTCCGGGATCTAAGAATGTTAAGGCTGATGCCCTCTCTAGGAGTTTTTCGCCTGATTCTCCTGGAGTCCTTGAGCCGGTTGGCATTCTTAAGGAAGGGGTGATTCTTTCTGCCATCTCTCCTGATTTGCTGCGGGTGCTTCAGGAATTTCAGGCTGATAGGCCAGACCGCTGTCCTGTGGGGAAGCTGTTTGTTCCTGATAGATGGACAAGTAAGGTAATTTCTGAGGTTCCTTGTACAGTGTTGGCTGGTCATCCTGGGATTTTTGGTACCAGAGATTTGGTTGCTAGGTCCTTTTGGTGGCGCGATGTCCATGCTTTTGTGCAATCCTGTGGGACTTGCGCCCGAGCCAAGCCTTGCTGTTCCCGCGCTAGTGGGTTGCTTTTGCCTTTGCCAGTCCCTGAGAGGCCCTGGATGCATATTTCCATGGATTTTATTTCGGATCTTCCTGTTTCCCAGAAGATGTCTGTTATCTGGGTTGTTTGTGACCGGTTCTCTAAAATGGTCCATCTGGTACCTTTGCCTAAGTTGCCTTCCTCCTCAGATCTGGTTCCATTGTTTTTTCAGCATGTGGTTCGTTTGCATGGCATTCCGGAGAATATTGTGTCTGACAGAGGTTCTCAGTTTGTCTCTAGATTTTGGCGGTCCTTTTGTGCTAGGATGGGCATTGATTTGTCTTTTTCTTCGGTGTTTCATCCTCAGACTAAAGGCCAAACTGAGCGAACTAATCAGACCTTGGAGACCTATTTGAGATGCTTTGTGTCTGCTGATCAGGATGATTGGGTGCCTTTCTTGCCTTTGGCCGAGTTTGCCCTTAATAATCGGACTAGTTCGGCTACTTTGGTTTCTCCTTTCTTTTGTAATTTTGGTTTTCATCCTCGCTTTTCTTCTGGGCAGGTTGAGCCTTCTGATTGTCCTGGTGTTGATTCTGTGGTGGACAGGCTGCAGCAGATTTGGACTCATGTGGTGGACAATTTTACGTTGTCTCAGGAAAGGGCTCAACGTTTTGCTAACCGCCGTCGGTGTGTTGGTCCCCGGCTTCGTGTGGGGGATTTGGTTTGGTTGTCTTCTCGTCATGTTCCTATGAAGGTTTCTTCTCCTAAGTTTAAGCCTCGGTTTATTGGTCCTTATAAAATTTCTGAAATTATTAATCCGGTGTCTTTTCGTCTGGCTCTTCCAGCCTCTTTTGCCATTCATAATGTTTTCCATAGATCTTTGTTGCGGAGATATGTGGTGCCCGTTGTTCCCTCGGTTGACCCTCCTGCCCCGGTGTTGGTTGAGGGAGAGTTGGAATATGAGGTTGAGAAGATTTTGGATTCTCGTTTTTCGAGGCGGAGGCTTTAGTATCTTGTCAAGTGGAGGGGTTATGGCCAGGAGGATAATTCTTGGGTTGTTGCCTCTGATGTCCAATGCGCCGATTTGGTTCGTGCTTTTCATTTGGCTCATCCTGATCGGCCTGGGGGCTCTGGTGAGGGTTCGGTGACCCATCCTCAAGGGGGAATACTGTTGTGAATTCCGCTCTTGGGCTCCCTCCGGTGGTTGTAAGTGGCACTTTTGTGAGTTCTGCTCTTGGGCTCCCTCTTGTGGTTTCAAGTGGTATGGCTGCTCCTTGGAGTTAGCTGTTATCAGCTGCCTCCACTTATTCTCTCTTCTGCTCGGCTATTTAGGTCTGGCTGTTCCTTCAGCTAGTGCCACTTGTAAATGGTTTCTGGTTGGATTCACATCTCTTTGAATTTCCCTGTTTTCCTGACCAGTTCAGCAAAGCTAAGTTCTTACTTGCTCTGTTCTGTTCACAGATTGTGGACTTATCCGTTCAGTGCTTTCTATGTTTGTCCAGCTTATCAGTATGAATTAATTCTGTCTTTCTGGAAGCCCTGGGAAGCATATTTACCCTCCACACCTTTAGTCAGGTGTGGAAATTTTTAGTAAACTCTGCTTGGATTTTTGTAGTGTTTTATACTGACCGCACAGTATTCCATCCTGTCCTATCTATCAAGCTAGACTGGCCTCCTGTGCTCATCCTGGTTTCATTCTGTGTATGTCTTTTTCCCTCTCCACTCACAGTCATTATTTGTGGGGGGCTAATCTATCCTTTGGGGATTTTCTCTGAGGCAAGATAGTTTTCCTGCTTCTGTCTTTAGGAGTAGTTAGCTCTTAGGCTGTGACGAGATGCATAGGGAGAGTTAGGAGCATTCCACGGCTGCTTCTAGTGTTGTGTTGAGCTTAGGGACTGCGGTCAGTACAGTTACCACTTCCTTCAGAGCTCGTTCCATGTTGCTCCTAGACCACCGCATCATAACAGACGTATATCTGGGGATTTATTCTGGCGGAATATAGGCTGAACTGGATGGACAAATGTCTTTTTTCAGCCTTGGTAATGTTACTAAGTTACTATGCTTTTGCTTTGGGGCAGCCTGTGGGCAGGTATTTCCTCTGTTTCTCTGGCTTAGAGCAGCAAGATAAGACTCTGCCTACAGTCCCGCTCCGGAGCATGAGAATCTCATTAACTGAAAACTTGTAACACTGATTATACAAATACCACAAGACAGATTTCGTCAGCCCAGGTATCATTTTAATCAGTGTAACAGTGGCAACCTTAAAATGCCTGTAGTTTACTTACCAAATTCTACTGACAGGTTCGCTTTAACGACCTGATCAGAAGCAGCTGAAATGGATCTGCATGTTTCTAACCAGGATAGAATGGGTTGCTAACCTCTTTAGAACTAAAGGAAAATAAATTCATTTAATATTGGATCCAATTATACAGGGCAAATGGAAGATCTGAGGATTCACAATACGCATTCATCTTCAACTCCCAGATCTCCCAGGTTGGTGTGACACACTCGTGAAAGTGCTTTCATTAAGACTGGCACAGGCGACGCCAGGCTTATTGAATCGGGCCCATGGTTTCCCACAATGGTGATATAATACAATAAATGTCTATACAGCAAGGGGCTTGTGAAGAGGAGGTCCAGGTAGCATAAACAATGACTAAACAGTATGTAGACAACAGCATTTTTCTTTCTTCTGATCAGGAGTCTGATTCATGTTGGGATCTTGTTTTAAGCTCAAAGGAAACCAGACAGCTGATCCACCTGATCCACTGTCAGCATATTGGCTATATGATTTCAGCCATGTGTTTTGGGATCTGAAACACTGCAGTATTTCAGAAAAAACATATTTTGAAATTCATCAGAAACCAAGCCACAAAGAAGAATAGTTGAAAAGTTGGCTCCTCGGTAACTTCTCTCTGCCCACTTTCAATGAATGAAAAGTCTCTCCCTATACACATACACAGGAAAAGACATGTCACTCAAGGGGAGAAGGACAGGAGACACCTATCCCCTAGTGAATTAAAAGAAATCTATTTATATTTTATTTTTATATTTAATGTATTTATTTTTATATATTTAAATCTACAGGTGGTATCAACATGGGTAACAATACTTACTATTAAAATATCAAAAGATTTGATGTTGTTCTCTGCATGGATTTACTTATGGACCAATGAAAGGGTTTTTTTCTCCTGCCTGGACAAATAATGCAGCTTAGCTTATTAATTCAATTTAAAAAAAATTAAGATATCAGATTTTAGTGAATGGTATGGTTTAAAAAAAAGTCAGAATTTCAATTTCTTTCAATATTTTGCCTAGCCAGTAAAAAACATAATAAAAATAGATCAACTATTCTTAGGCCAAAACAAAGGTCTCAGATGCTAAACAACTATTCTGTACGTTGTGCTAAATGTTAACCTCTGGACCTCAATAAGTTCAAATTTGTATTGTATAGTAGATTTATTTGGAAAATGATCCATAATGTTTTGGATTATATTCGTAGAGTGAAAACAATATGTTTACTTTTGTATATATTTAGTTGATTATGATATTTCTATTTACGTAAGCAAAATGCTTTCACCGTGCAGGAGTCAACCTAATGGTACATAAACTCTGCGTGTGTATAATGTAATACTCTACTATATATGTATTAATGTGTTAAGCAGTCATGGAATCACAGCAAGGTCTGTATAAACACCACACAAAATGTTATAACATTTACTGTATGTAGGAAAAATGTATTTTTTTTTAATATACTGTGATAATCTTGCTATAAAGATGTAAAGATTGTGACAAATACTGTACAAGTATATAAATATAAATACAATCCTGGCACTAACACAGCTTAGGTGATCATTATATTAGGGGTAATTTATCAAAAGATGCAAGCCATGCAATGCAGTCACTGCTTCATGATGCCTAATAATAAAGCCAATAATAAAGATATGCTACCTTGGATATAATCCTTATAAACAAGGAGGAAATGGTTAAGGAGGCAAGAGTGGCTGGCACCCTAAGAGGTACCAACCATGCTATTTTAGAATTTTGGATAACTAGAGGAGGAAGACCTGTGAAGACTCAGACTTCAAGGTTAGATTTCAGAAAGGCAGATTTTAAGAGCCTCAGAAAGAGAATCGGAGGGATACAATGGCTGGATATCCTTAAGGACAAAAATGTCCAGGAAGGTTAGGAAATCTTGAAAAATGAGATTCTCAATGCACAATCGTTAACAATTCAGAAAAGAAGGAAGCATTTAAGGAGACCAGGATGGATGAACACAGAACTTAAACACATGCTGAAAAGGAAGAAAGAAATGTTTATCAAATGGAAAGAGTGAGGTATATCTAAAGAAGATTATAATGCAGTCTGCGGAACCTGAAGGACATGAATCAGATTAAAGCTGACAATGAATTAAGGCTTGCAAGAGATGTCAAAAGCAATAAAAAAGGATTTTGGGGATATGTCAAAAGTAAAAGAAAAGTCAAAGATGTTTTAGGATTTTTACAGGATGAAAATGATGAAAAGGTAAGAAAGTATGTTGAGAAGGCCGAACTTTTAAATTCCTATTTTGCATCTGTTTTCTCTCAGAAAGGAAATGTAACATCAACTGATCTTTACTGTCCTATTAAAGGAACAGAATAATCCAGGATATCTATAAACAGAAAGTTAGTGAGGAAACACTTAGCTAACATAAATGAATTCAAGTCTCCAGGTCCAGATGAATTACACACTATATATATATAAGACCTCACAGTGCATGTCAGGCCAAATGAGAATCATGAGGTCAAAGGAACTGGCCAAGGAGCTCAGAGACAGAATTGTGGCAAGGCACGGATCTGGCCAAGGTTACAAAAGAATTTCTGCAGTACTCAAGGTTCCTAAGAGCACAGTGGCTCCATAATCCTTAAATGGAAGAAGTTTGGGACCACCAGAAGTCTTCCTAGACCTGGCCGTCCAGCCAAACTGAGCAATCATGGGAGAAGAGCCTTGGTAAGAGTGGTAAAGAAGAACCCCAAGATCGCTATGGCTGAGCTCCAGAGATGCAGTAGAGAGATGGGAGAAAGTTCCACAAAGTCAACTATCACTGCAGCCCTCCACCATTCGGGCCTTTATGGCAGAGTGGCCCGACGGAAGTCTCTCCTCAGTGCAAGACATATAAAAGCCTGCATAGAATTTGCTAAAATACACATGAAGGACTCCCAGACTATGAGAAATAAGATTATCTGGTCTGATGAGATGACGATAGACCTTTTTGTTGATAATTCTAAGCGGTATGTGTGGAGAAAACCGAGCACTGCTCATCACCTGCCCAATACAATCCCAACAGTGAAACATGGTGGTCGCAGCATGATGCTATGGGGGTGTTTTTCAGCTGCAGGGACAGGAGGACTGGTTGCCATTGAAGGAAACATGAATGTGGCCAAGTGCAGAGATATCCTGGAGGAAAACCTCTTCCAAACTGCTCTGGACCTCAGACTTAGCCGAAGGTTCACCTTCCAACAAGACAATGACCCTGAGCACACAGCTAAAAAAAACAAAGGAGTGGCTTTAGAACAACTCTATGAACATTCTTGACTGGTCCACTACGTGGGCTGTGCTGTATACTACTACACGGGCTGTGCTGTATACTACTACGCGGGCTGTGCTATATTATGCAGGCTGTGCTATATACTATGCAAGTTGTGCTATATTATATGCGGGCTTTGATATATACTATGGGAGGTATATTATATTCTATGGGGGAGGCCGTGTTATATACTATGTGGCTGTGTTATATACTATTGCGGGGGTATATTCTATTCTATGGGGGAGGCTGTGTTATATACTATGGGGGGTATATTATATTCTATGGGGGAGGCTGTCTTATGTACTATGGTGGGCTGCATTATATTCTATGAGGGGCTACATGATATATTATGGGGAGGTGGGCTGCATTATATTCTATGGGGGGCTGTATTAGATTTTATGAGGGATGATTGCATCATACTCTTTGATGGGGCTGCACTATATTCTATGGGGAGGTGGGCTGTATTCTATTCTATTCGGGGCTACATTATATTCTATGGGGGGCTGTATTATATTTATATTCTATGAGGGGTGATTGCATCATACTCTATGGGGGGCTGCATTATATTCTTTGGGGGTTATATTATACTCTATGGTGGCTGCATTATACTCTGGGGTAGCTGCATTATACTCTGTAGGGTGGTGGCTGCATTATACTGTATATGGGCTGCATTATACTGTATTGAGGACTATGGGGAATATTTTATACTATATGAAGAACTATGTGGTGCATTATACTATGGGAAGTGAATTGTTGTACATGGATGACTATGGCGGAGCATTATACTATATGGAGCACTATGAGGAGTGTATTATGCTGTATGAAGGACTATGAGGAGTGTAATATACTATGTGGAGGACTGAGCAGTGTATTTTAATATATGGATGACTATAGGGAGTGTATTATACTATATGGAGGACTGTGGTGCACATTATAATATATGGAGGACTATGGGGTGTATTTTACTAAACAAGTAAAATGCTGCATATTCAGATTGTTTTTGCCGGAACAAAAATCCTTGTTCTCAACAGCACATCGCCGGTGTAAACTGTAGATGTGCTGCTGATAACATGATACTGTATGGCGATCTGTTAATGATGTGTTAGTGATGGTTCTGTCCCATCATTATTCCTCAGCTGGTGGAAAGAGGCCAGGAAACAAGCGTTGAACAACTTCAGTATTGTCGATCAAACTCATTTAGCGGCCTGAACTCAGCACATGTAAATACTACCGAAATGCTTCTGTGTGATGTGCAATATGTTAGCATTTGGGGCCCCATTTTAAACTTTGCCTAGGGCCCCACTTTGCCTAAAACCGGCCCTGCCTACAAGTTTACAAAGATATTATACAGTCACCATGTGACAAGTGGGCCTGTGTAACTTCAAATGCCAGGGCTGAATTTTAGTCCCAGTCCGGCTCTGCCCACGGACCAAGCTGTTCATGTACATATTAATAGGTATGACTTGTTTCTGACTTAATATGCACGTCTAGTTGTAAAAGCATAGCCCCGCAGCCTAAAGTGCACTTTTTAAATATCAAGGACTACAGTTCACCGCTTTAACTTGTAGATTTCCTAGCACTGATCATTTTTAGTATGCTTGGTGCAGAGGTATACACTCTCTAAAAAAACGCTTTATTTTACTACTTTCCATTATATTGCATTTTCTTTATTTTTGCATTCAGACTCCTTTTATCCAGATCGCCCCCCCCCCATCCGCATGCAAATAACACCATCGCCTCTAGTATCATCTCCTCTTTACCAGTTAATTAGTTGTATTCAATCTGAATACATTTTATGCATTTTTTTTAGCGCAAGTACGTTTTTTATCTTGTGTATATATATATACAGTGGGGCAAAAAAGTATTTAGTCAGTCAGCAATAGTGCAAGTTCCACCACTTAAAAAGATGAGAGGCGTCTGTAATTTACATCATAGGTAGACCTCAACTATGGGAGACAAACTGAGGAAAAAAAATCCAGAAAATCACATTGTCTGTTTTTTTAACAATTTATTTGCATATTATGGTGGAAAATAAGTATTTGGTCAGAAACAAACAATCAATATTTCTGGCTCTCACAGACCTGTAACTTCTTCTTTAAGAGTCTCCTCTTTCCTTCACTCATTACCTGTAGTAATGGCACCTGTTTAAACTTGTTATCAGTATAAAAAGACACCTGTGCACACCCTCAAACAGTCTGACTCCAAACTCCACTATGGTGAAGACCAAAGAGCTGTCAAAGGACACCACAAACAAAATTGTAGCCCTGCACCAGGCTGGGAAGACTGAATCTGCAATAGCCAACCAGCTTGGAGTGAAGAAATCAACAGTGGGAGCAATAATTAGAAAATGGAAGACATACAAGACCACTGATAATCTCCCTCGATCTGGGGCTCCACGCAAAATCCCACCCCGTGGGGTCAGAATGATCACAAGAACGGTGAGCAAAAATCCCAGAACCACGCGGGGGGACCTAGTGAATGAACTGCAGAGAGCTGGGACCAATGTAACAAGGCCTACCATAAGTAACACACTACGCCACCATGGACTCAGATCCTGCAGTGCCAGACGTGTCCCACTGCTTAAGCCAGTACATGTCCGGGCCCGTCTGAAGTTTGCTAGAGAGCATTTGGATGATCCAGAGGAGTTTTGGGAGAATGTCCTATGGTCTGATGAAACCAAACTGGAACTGTTAGGTAGAAACACAACTTGTCGTGTTTGGAGGAAAAAGAATACTGAGTTGCATCCATCAAACACCATACCTACTGTAAAGCATGGTGGTGGAAACATCATGCTTTGGGGCTGTTTCTCTGCAAAGGGGCCAGGACGACTGATCCGGGTACATGAAAGAATGAATGGGGCCATGTATCGTGAGATTTTGAGTGCAAACCTCCTTCCATCAGCAAGGACATTGAAGATGAAACGTGGCTGGGTCTTTCAACATAACAATGATCCAAAGCACACCGCCAGGGCAACAAAGGAGTGGCTTCGTAAGAAGCATTTCAAGGTCCTGGAGTGGCCTAGCCAGTCTCCAGATCTCAACCCCATAGAAAACCTTTGGAGGGAGTTGAAAGTCCGTGTTGCCAAGCGAAAAGCCAAAAACATCACTGCTCTAGAGGAGATCTGCATGGAGGAATGGGCCAACATACCAACAACAGTGTGTGGCAACCTTGTGAAGACTTACAGAAAACGTCTGACCTCTGTCATTGCCAACAAAGGATATATTACAAAGTATTGAGATGAAATTTTGTTTCTGACCAAATACTTATTTTCCACCATAATATGCAAATAAAATGATAAAAAAACAGACAATGTGATTTTCTGGATTTTTTTTTCTCAGTTTGTCTCCCATAGTTGAGGTCTACCAATGATGTAAATTACAGACGCCTCTCACCTTTTTAAGTGGTGGAACTTGCACTATTGCTGACTGACTAAATACTTTTTTGCCCCACTGTATATATACAGCATATTATTACTAGACATTTTTTATAGCGCCATTTATTCCATGGCACTTTCATGTGAAAAAGGGGGGCAAATATAGACAAATACAATAAACATGAGCAAAAAAAACAGGGCACTAACAGGTACAGAAGGAGGGAGGACCCTGCCCACAAGGGCTCACAGTCTGCAGGGGATGGGTGAGGATACAGTAGGAGAGAGTAGAGCTGGGTTGTGTAGCGGTTCAGTAGGTTGAGGATCACTGCAGGCTGTAGGCTTGTCAGAAGAGTTAAGAGGGGAGTAGAGAAGGAGATCTTGTGAGGATCGAAGGTTGCATGTAGGTAAGTATCGGGAGACCAGATCATGTCACAGATGTACGGAGGAGACTGGTTGTGGATGGCTTTGTATGTCATAGTAAGGGTTTTGAACTGGAGTCTGTGGGCGATAGGATGCCAGTGAAGGGCTTGGCATAGGGGAGAGGCAGGGGAATGGCAGGGAGACAGGTAGATTAGTCGAGCAGCAGAGTGTAGGATGAATTGGAGTGGTGCCAGAGTGCTAGAGGGGAGGCCAGAGAGTAGGAGGTTGCAGTAGTCAAGGCGGGAGATGATAAGGGCGTGCACTAGTGTTTTTGTGGTTTCGTGGTCAAAGAATGCGCGGATCTGGGAAATATTTTTGAGTTTGAGATGGCAGGAGTAGGCAAGGGCTTGGATATGTGGCAGAGTCGAGGATCACCCCAAGGCACTGAGCATGTGGGACTGGGGAAAGTGAGCAGCATTGACATTGATGTATAGTGGAGGGGTAGAGTAAGATGTGGGAAAGATGATTAATTCTGTTTTGTCAATGTTCAGTTTTAGAAAGCGAGCAGAAAAGAAGGAGGAGATAGATAGATAGATAGATAGATAGATAGATAGATAGAAGAAAAGCCAGCAAATCATGTGCGCGTAATGTAAAATCACACTGACAGGTTAGAATAGAATAGATGGAATAGATATATACACATAGAATACATATAGTGGGAAAAAAAGTATTTAGTCAGCCACCAATTGTGCAAGTTCTTCCACTTAAAAAGCATGAGCGAGGCCTGCAATTGACATCATAGGTAGACCACAACTATGAGAGTCAAAATGAGAAAACAAATCCAGAAAATTGCTTTGTCTGATTTGGCAAGATTTTGCAAATTATGGTGGAAAATAAGTATTTGGTCACCTAAAAACATGCAAGATTTCTGTCTCTCACAGACCTGTAACTTCTTCTTTAAAGGGAACCTGTCACCCCCAAAATTGAGGGTGAGCTAAGCCCACCGGCATCAGGGGCTTATCTACATCATTCTGTAATGCTGTAGATAAGCCCCCAATGTATCCTAAAAGATGAGAAAAAGAGGTCATATTATACTCACCTGGGCGGGCGGTCCGATCTGGTGGGCGTCGTGGTCCGGTCCAGGGCCTCTGATCTTCATAGGATGACGCACTCTTCTGGTCTTCACGCTGCGGATCCAGTGCAGGCGTACTTTGTCCGCCCTGTTGAGGTGCCGGGAAAGGTCAGAGAGGCCCGGCGCCTGCGCACTGCAGTACTTTGCTGTGCCCACAACAGTACGCCTGCTCCGGAACCGCAGCGTGAATACCAGGAGCGGACGTCATCTGATGAAGATGGGGGCGCTGGACTGGAGTGCGACACCCATCGGACCGGACTGGGACCGCCCCTGGGTGAGTATAATCTAATCTCTTTTTCTTATCTTTTAGGATACATCGGGGGCTTATCTACAGCATTCCGGAATGCTGTAGATAAGCCCCTGATGCTGGTGGGCGTAGCTCACCCTTGATTTTGGGGGTGACAGGTTCCCTTTAAGAGGCTCCTCTGTCCTCCATTCATTACCTGTAGTAATGGCTCCTGTTTGAACAGTCAGGCCGGGGTCACACTAGAGAGGAATGTGGATGTATGAGAGGCCCAAAAACAACGCATTGCACACGGACCAATGTTCTCTATGGGGCAGCACCTATCTGCCGTATATTTCTCGGCCGTATTTTACAGGCTGAAAAAATCGCAGCATGCTGTGTTTGTCAGCGTATTGCGCAAAAAATCCACCAATAAAAGTCTATGGGGTGAGAAAAATATGGATTACACCATGCATGTGACTTGCGAGAAATACGCACCGGTCTTCTATAGAAAAGCCGGTAATTCAGTGTGGTGTACAGTAAAATCACACTGACAGGTTAGAATAGAATAGCTAAAATAAATGTGGACACATAGAATAGGTATATATATATATATATATATATATATATATATATATGTTATTGACACATATATATATATATATATATATATAATATATAAAGCTGAATGTGTGTGTATGTATGTATGTATGTCCGGGATTGGCATCTGCACCGTCGCAGCTACAGCCACAAAATTTTGCAGAGTCACACGTCTGGACCCTGAGAGCATCATAGGCTATGTTGTGAGGTGAAATTTTTACCCCGCGCTTTCCAATTCACCAAACAATTTTGCCCCTATCTACATAATGGCGAAAAATGAAAGGAAAAGTGTTGGAGGCAAATTGACAGCTGCCAGATGTGAACAAGGGGGACTTAAAGAATGAGAGCGATGGCGCCAAAGAGTATATACCGTACAGTTGCTAAGGTGGGGCCCCGACATGGGATACTCACCACACACGGGGATATGACCACACACACAAAATGCGCCACACACTACCACGTGCTTGAACACATATTACCCTCAGGACACATTTCACCACACATACACCAACCTCGCCACATAAAAGTCGAAACACAAAAGTCGCCGCTCAAAACTTGCCACGCGCAGAACTCGCCACATGCAAAAACTAGGCTCTTGCAAAACTCGCCACAAGTGCAAAACTCACCTCATGGAAAATTCGCCACACGCAAAACTTGCACACGCGGAAAAATTGCCACATGCACAAAAGTTGCAACACATGCAAAAGTTGCCTCACACAAAACTTGCACATACTCAAAAGGCACCACACATTAAACTCGCCACGCGCAAAACTCGCCATGTGCAAAACTTGCTGCACACAACTTGCTACACTAACCTGTCACATGCAACTCGACACACAAAAAGTTGCTACATGCATGTTGCCACACAAAACTCATCTCACAAAAGTCGCTACATGCATGTCACCACACGCAACTCAACACACACAACTTGACAAACGAAACTCGCCCTAAAACACACACAAGTCTTTTATCATCCTTCAAAAATAAAAACCTGATTAACAAGCAGACAAACTACAACAAATGTACCATATAGGAAATACGGCAGCTGTCAGTCACATGACCTGTCTATTATATGTATGTGTGAGCTAATATATACTGCAAGGGGGAGGGCTTCCTGTTGGCTGGGGTTTATCAGGCTGCCAATTTAGCTTACAAATACTGAGGTAAAAATACTGAGCAAATAACGTGTGAACAAGGTCTAATATAGGAGGAGATGACACACAGGTATATACTATATACAGGGGAGATGACACACAGATATATACTAAAAACAGGAGAGATGACACACAGGTATATACTATATAGAGGAGGAGATGACATACAGGTACATATATATATACAGGAGGAGATGACATACAGGTATATACTATATACAGGAGGAGATGACACACAGGTATATACTATATACAGGAGCAGATGACCTACAGGTATATACTATATACAGGAGGAGATGACATACAGGTATATGCTATATATAGAAGATGACATGCAGGTATATACTATATACAGGAGGAGATGACACACAGATATATACTATATACAGGGGAGATGACACACAGGTATATACTATATACAGGAGGAGATGACATACAGGTATATACTATATACAGGGGAGATGACATACAGGTATATACTATATACAGGAGATGACATACAGATGTATACTATATATAAGGGAGATGACAAACATGTATATACTGAGGTGATGAGGTGAAAATGAGAGGTGTGAGGTGAAAATGAAAAGGTGTGAGTGCAAAATGAGAGGAGTGAGGAAAAATAGTGGAGTGATCAGAAAATGACAGATGTGAGGTTGAAATGACAAGTGTTAGGGGGGAATGAGAGGAGTGAGGGAGAAAATGAGAGGTGTGAGGGAGAAAATGAGAGATGTGAGGGGGAAAATGAAAGATGTGATTGGGAAAATGAGAGGCGTGATGGGAAAATTAGAGAAGTGAGGTGCTATAACTAACCACAGATATTTACTATGCCCAGGCAACGCCGGGCTCTTCAGCTAGTACATAATATATATATTTACATAAAATGTATGTATACTAATGCCAGAAGCCTCGCCAACAAAATGGACGAATTAGAACTAATGTTGTTGGAGCATAATTATGACATGGTGGGGATATCTGAGACATGGCTGGATGAGAGCCATGACTGGGCTGTTAACTTGCAGGGCTATAGCCTGTTCAGAAATGACCGTACAGATAAGCGAGGGGGTGGGGTGTGTCTATATGTAAAATCGTCCTTAAAACCCATCCTGCGTGATAATATACAGTGGGGCAAAAAAGTATTTAGTCAGTCAGCAATAGTGCAAGTTCCACCACTTAAAAAGATGAGAGGCGTCTGTAATTTACATCATAGGTAGACCTCAACTATGGGAGACAAACTGAGAAAAAAAATCCAGAAAATCACATTGTCTGTTTTTTTAACATTTTATTTGCATATTATGGTGGAAAATAAGTATTTGGTCAGAAACAAAATTTCATCTCAATACTTTGTAATATATCCTTTGTTGGCAATGACAGAGGTCAAACGTTTTCTGTAAGTCTTCACAAGGTTGCCACACACTGTTGTTGGTATGTTGGCCCATTCCTCCATGCAGATCTCCTCTAGAGCAGTGATGTTTTTGGCTTTTCGCTTGGCAACACGGACTTTCAACTCCCTCCAAAGGTTTTCTATAGGGTTGAGATCTGGAGACTGGCTAGGCCACTCCAGGACCTTGAAATGCTTCTTACGAAGCCACTCCTTCGTTGCCCTGGCGGTGTGCTTTGGATCATTGTCATGTTGAAAGACCCAGCCACGTTTCATCTTCAATGCCCTTGCTGATGGAAGGAGGTTTGCACTCAAAATCTCACGATACATGGCCCCATTCATTCTTTCATGTACCTGGATCAGTCGTCCTGGCCCCTTTGCAGAGAAACAGCCCCAAAGCATGATGTTTCCACCACCATGCTTTACAGTAGGTATGGTGTTTGATGGATGCAACTCAGTATTCTTTTTCCTCCAAACACGACAAGTTGTGTTTCTACCAAACAGTTCCAGTTTGGTTTCATCAGACCATAGGACATTCTCCCAAAACTCCTCTGGATCATCCAAATGCTCTCTAGCAAACTTCAGACAGGCCCGGACATGTACTGGCTTAAGCAGTGGGACACGTCTGGCACTGCAGGATCTGAGTCCATGGTGGCGTAGTGTGTTACTTATGGTAGACCTTGTTACATTGGTCCCAGCTCTCTGCAGTTCATTCACTAGGTCCCCCCGCGTGGTTCTGGGATTTTTGCTCACCGTTCTTGTGATCATTCTGACCCCACGGGGTGGGATTTTGCGTGGAGCCCCAGATCGAGGGAGATTATCAGTGGTCTTGTATGTCTTCCATTTTCTAATTATTGCTCCCACTGTTGATTTCTTCACTCCAAGCTGGTTGGCTATTGCAGATTCAGTCTTCCCAGCCTGGTGTGCAGGGCTACAATTTTGTTTCTGGTGTCCTTTAATAGCTCTTTGGTCTTCACCATAGTGGAGTTTGGAGTCAGACTGTTTGAGGGTGTGCACAGGTGTCTTTTTATACTGATAACAAGTTTAAACAGGTGCCATTACTACAGGTAATGAGTGGAGGAAAGAGGAGACTCTTAAAGAAGAAGTTACAGGTCTGTGAGAGCCAGAAATCTTGATTGTTTGTTTCTGACCAAATACTTATTTTCCACCATAAT
Organism: Ranitomeya imitator; assembly: GCF_032444005.1. Taxonomy (NCBI): domain Eukaryota; kingdom Metazoa; phylum Chordata; class Amphibia; order Anura; family Dendrobatidae; genus Ranitomeya; species Ranitomeya imitator. Next base: position 128,250,063 of record NC_091287.1, read on the forward strand.
ATGCAAAAAAAATGATAAAAAAACAGACAATGTGATTTTCTGGATTTTTTTTTCTCAGTTTGTCTCCCATAGTTAAGGTCTACCTATGATGTAAATTACAGACGCCTCTCATCTTTTTAAGTGGTGGAACTTGCACTATTGCTGACTGACTAAATACTTTTTTGCCCCACTGTAGCTGAATTTAATGAAAATGTAGAATCCCTGTGGGTGGAGATAAGGGGAGGGGGAAAAAATAAATTACTGATAGGGGTTTGTTATAAATCTCCAAAAATAATGGAAGCAATGGAGAATATCCTCGTAAAGCAAATAGATGAAGCTGCGACTCAAGGAGAAGTAATTATTATGGGGGACTTCAACTACCCTGAAATAGATTGGGGAACAGAAACCTGCAGTTCCACCAAAGGCAATCGGTTTTTGACAACTATGAGAGACAATTACCTTTCACAACTGGTTCAGGACCCAACAAGAAGGGGGCACTGCTAGACCTAATATTAACCAACAGGCCAGACCGCATATCAAATATAAGGGTTGGGGGTCACTTGGGTAATAGCGATCACAAAATAATAAGTTTTCATGTATCCTTTAAAAAGATGTGTAATAGAGGGGTTACAAGGACACTAAACTTCAGGAGGGCAAATTTCCAACGGATGAGAGAGGATCTTGGTGCAATTAACTGGGACGATATCCTGAGACACAAAAATACACAAAGAAAATGGGAGACATTTATTAGCATCCTGGATAGGAACTGTGCACAGTATATACCGTATGGGAATAAACATACTAGAAATAGGAGGAAACCAATATGGCTAAATAGAGCTGTAAGGGGCGCAATAAGTGACAAAAGGAAAGCATTTAGAGAATTAAAGGAAGTAGGTAGTGAGGAGGCATTAAATAAATACAGAAAATTAAATAAATTCTGTAAAAAGCAAATCAAGGCAGCAAAGATTGAGACAGAGAGACTCATTGCCAGAGAGAGTAAAAATAATCCCAAAATATTCTTTAACTACATAAATAGTAAGAAACTAAAAAATGATAGTGTTGGCCCCCTTAAAAATAGTCTGGGTGAAATGGTGGATGAGGATGAGGAAAAAGCCAATATGCTAAATGACTTTTTTTCATCAGTATTTACACAAGAAAATCCCATGGCAGACAAAATGACTAGTGATAAAAATTCCCCATTAAATGTCACCTGCTTAACCCAGCAGGAAGTGTGGCGGCGTCTAAAAATCACTAAAATTGACAAATCTCCGGGCCCGGATGGGATACACCCTCGAGTACTGCAGGAATTAAGTACAGTCATTGATAGACCATTATTTTTAATCTTTAAAGACTCCATAATAACAGGGTCTGTACCACAGAACTGGCGTATAGCAAATGTGGTGCCAATATTCAAAAAGGGGACAAAAACTGAACTCGGAAATTATAGGCCAGTAAGCTTAACCTCTACTGTGGGTAAAATCCTGGAGGGCATTCTAAGGGATGCTATACTGGAGTATCTGAAGAGGAATAACCTCATGACCCAGTATCAGCACGGGTTTACTAGGGACCGTTCATGTCAGACTAATTTGATCAGTTTCTATGAAGAGGTAAGTTCCGGATTGGACCAAGGGAACCCAGTGGATGTAGTGTATATGGACTTTTCAAAAGCTTTTGATACGGTGCCACACAAAAGGTTGATACATAAAATGAGAATAATGGGGATAGGGGAAAATATGTGCAAGTGGGTTGAGAGCTGGCTCAGGGATAGGAAACAAAGGGTGTTTATTAATGGAGCACACTCGGACTGGGTAGCGGTTAGCAGTGGGGTACCACAGGGGTCAGTATTGGGCCCTCTTCTTTTTAACATATTTATTAATGACCTTGTAGGGGGCATTCAGAGTAGAATTTCAATGTTTGCAGATGACACTAAACTCTGCAGGGTAATCAATACAGAGGAGGATAATTTTATATTACAGGATGATTTATGTAAACTAGAAGCTTGGGCTGATAAATGGCAAATGAGCTTTAATGGGGATAAATGTAAGGTCATGCACTTGGGTAGAAGTAATAAGATGTATAATTATGTGCTTAATTCTAAAACTCTGGGCAAAACCGTCAATGAAAAAGACCTGGGTGTATGGGTGGATGACAAACTCATATTCAGTGGCCAGTGTCAGGCAGCTGCTACAAAGGCAAATAAAATAATGGGATGCATTAAAAGAGGCATAGATGCTCATGAGGAGTACATAATTTTACCTCTATACAAGTCACTAGTTCGACCACACTTAGAATACTGTGCACAGTTCTGGTCTCCGGTGTATAAGAAAGACATAGCTGAACTAGAGCGGGTGCAGAGAAGAGCGACCAAGGTTATTAGAGGACTGGGGGGTCTGCAATACCAAGATAGGTTAATACACTTGGGTCTATTTAGCTTGGAAAAACGAAGACTAAGGGGTGATCTTATGTTAATGTATAAATATATGAGAGGACAGTACAAAGACCTTTCTGATGATCTTTTTAATCATAGACCTGAAACCAGGACAAAGGGGCATCCTCTGCGTTTGGAGGAAAAAAGGTTTAAGCATAATAACAGACGTGGATTCTTTACAGTAAGAGCAGTGAGACTATGGAACTCTCTGCCGTATGATGTTGTAATGAGTGATTCATTACTTAAATTTAAGAGGGGACTGGATACCTTTCTGGAAAAGTATAATGTTACAGGGTATATACACTAGATTCCTTGATAGGGCGTTGATCCAGGGAACTAGTCTGATTGCCGTATGTGGAGTCGGGAAGGAATTTTTTTCCCCAATGTGGAGCTTACTCTTGCCACATGGGTTTTTTTTGGATTCCTCTGGATCAACATGTTAGGGCATGTTAGGTTAGGCTATGGGTTGAACTAGATGGACTTATAGTCTTCCTTCAACCTTAATAACTATGTAACTATGTATATTTATATTTAATACACAGCTAAATAGCAGAAAAGACGGTAATTCAGTTACTAGCTTTTGCTATCTCTTTATCAAACCCGACAGGATATGAGACGTGGTTTATATACAGTAAACCATTTCATATCCCTTATTTTTTTTACATATTCCTCACTAATAATGTAAGAAGTGTGTTAGGGTTGGCAGAACGCACCGAATATATATTTATTAGAAGAAGTTGGTGCGTTCGCAACCCTGGATCCACCGTGCAGGAAAGCACCTGCTGCTAGATATGGCGGTACAATATAGTAGTATAAACAGACTCTGTTACTTCACAGAGTCTGTTAGCAAAGATAACGCTGTGCCCTGTTTGGCTCACAGAGGAACACAGGTACTTAGTAGAGCAGATGGTGGTCATGCAGTCAAATGCAAACATGAAACTCCTCGCCGGAGGTGCCAGCATTCTAGGGTCTTATTTCAGCCGGGTCCCTGAATACACACACACAAAAATCCTCGCCAGAGGTGCCAGCATTCTAGGGGCTTATTTCAGCCGGGTCCCTGACTGCATACAAACATGACCACACTGGCGCTGAGCTCATACATAAATTGATACTAGCGCATGGCCGTGCAGTCATGCGCACCTCTTATAGCTGCAGCAAGTACAGGACCTTCCTAGAAGGACCAATGAGAGGCTGCCACAGACATTGAACACCTTCAGGACCTTCCTAGAGGACCAATAGGATTTGCTGCAGTACCTGAGCATGTGACCCTTGATCTCCAATGAGAGATCTTACCATGGGCATGCTCAGAAGGGGAAAAGTAGGACTTAGTCGAGACGTCTGCTCGCTGCTGACCAGTACTGGCTACAATGGCAGAAGCTGGAAGGACAGCAGTAACCCTTCGCACAGTGTCAGACTGAGCATGACGCTGGGACCGACGCCTCTGCTGAGCAGGCTCCACTGCGGCAGGAGAAGAATGGGAGACCGCAGCAGAGATGGCTCGAGATTCCCCCTGTGCAGAGGCAGGAACTCGACCCCTAACAAAGTGTCTGTGTGCAAAATTTGGGAGCTTTAGGTGTTAAAATAAAAGGTTAAATCACGGAAAAAACTGGCGTGGGCTCCCGCGCAATTTTCTCTGCCAGAGTGGGAAAGCCAGTGACTGAGGGCAGATATTAAGAGTCTAGAGAGGGGCAGTGGTTATTGGCCCCCTGGCTAAAAGCAACTGCTCCCAGCCACCTCAGAAAAGTCACATCTGTAAGATGCGCCTATTCTGGCACTTAGCCTCTCTCTTCCCACTCCCGAGTAGCGGTGGAATATGGGGGTAATAAAGGGTTAATGTCACCTTGCTAATGTAAGGTGACATTAAGCCTGGTTATTAATGGAGAGATGTCAAGACACCTATCCATTATTAATCCAATAGTAATAAAAAGTTAAAAAAAACACACACATTATGAGTAAAGTATTTTAATGAAATAAATACACATGGGGTTTTATTTATCTTTATTGTACTCTCAATCCAACTGACGACCCTTGTCATCTGAAAAAAGGGAAAATAAAAAAGCAACATTATCCCATACTTATGAGGGACATTCGTTTTATATAATCACCATTGTGCCAATCTTTTTGGACTATCTTAATACCAGACACTTTTATTCCCTGTATGGATCCCCCATGATGAATTGATAAAATATTAGTTCACTTCCTACATTACCTTTTCAAACTGAAAAATATGTACGTAAGTTAAAATCTGATCTGATCAGTTGCTATGAACAACACTGACATAATATTAGAGCATTTCTTTTAAGTCAGATCTGCTATCCCTATGTGCATAATGGATTTCACTAATTTGAAGTGGAAAAACTCAACCCACGGTCCCAATTTTATTACAAACCGTTTTAGTGGAACTAAACTACAAGCAATTAAACTATTAAGAATTGTGTAAAATAGACATTCCCCTTACCATAAATCTCTTAATTTGCTTTTGATACAGCTATAGAATCATTTTTACATAAAAACAATAATGAATCTATATGCTGATACTATTATTTAAAAATTTCCTTTGGTGACTACATATTCCATTATATAGGAAAATAATCTGTAGCCTGTTCTCTGGACATACATTAAAGTACAGTTCATATACATGGCCACGGGGTGTCACTCTTCCATAAGTAATGACCACCTTATAGCCATACAGTATCCATGTTTAGTCACAAATCCAATAGTATTTAGAGCATTTTTGCAGATAATCAAATAATCTTGCTCTTTTAAGTGTGATAGTCAGCTTTACATGCACTTTTAGTTTGACTGTTGGTGAGAAATATAAGAGATGGGGTAAAAAAAAAAACATGCAAGTCATGGAACTTTAACAGTCTCAGGAGATATTTTTGTTAAGATAATCTATCAATAAGATGAACCCTCCCAAGCCTTGTATATGGGCATATAGGTAATAGAAAATGTAATAAAGTTATGCATTGATATCTGTGATCCGATATCTTAAACCAGAGATATCCACATTTTTCTTAGGCTGTGTGTACACGTTGCTAATTTTTCGCAGTTTTTTTGCGTTTTTTCATGATAAAAAACGCTTAAAAACCGCAAAAAAACAGCATACAATAAGCATCCCATCATTTAGAATGAATTCCGCATGTTTTGTGCACATGATGCGTTTTTTTCCGCGAAAAAAAACGCATTGCGGTAAAAAACGCAGCATGTTCATTAATTTTGTGTTTTTTTGCAGATTTCCCACTATGAAATGCATTGGGAAATGTCTGGAAAAAAACGCATCAAAAATGCATCACAAACTCACCAAAAACGCAGCATAAACGCGCAAAAAACGCATGCAGATTTCTTGCAGAAAATTTCAGGTTTTTCTCAGGAATTTTCTGCAAGAAATCCTGAACGTGTGCACATAGCCTAAATATGTAAATGAACTGTTAAAATCTATGGAACAACATATCTCCAGAGAATTTACCTCCATTTATATTAAATGGCAGGGGTGTTAACAGTTTGAGACATGTAATTACTGACAGTTATAATCACACTCAGTAGAACTGTCCTCTCACAGTGCTGTCATCTCTCCTGCAGAGCTGTGTCTGATTTTAACTAGCACTTCTTAAAGGGAACCTGTCACCCCCAAAATCCAAGATGAGCTAAGCCCAACGGCATCAGGGGCTTATCTACAGCATCCTCTAATGCTGTAGATAAACCCCCGATGTATCCTGAAAGATGAGAAAAAGAGGTTAGATTATACTCACCTGGGCAGGCGGTCCAATCCGGTGGGCGTCGTGGTCCGGTGCATCCTATCTTCATCAGATGACGTCCTCTTCTTGTCTTCACGCTGTGTCCCCGGCGCAGGCGTACTTTGTCTGCCTTGTTGAGGGCAGCGCAAAGTACTGCAGTGCGCAGGTGCCGGGAAAGGTCAGAGGCCTGGCGCCTGCGCACTGCAGTACTTTGCTCTGCCCTCAACAGGGCAGACAAAGTACACCTGCGCCAGAGCCGCAGCATGAAGACCAGAAGAGGACGTCATCTGATGAAGATAGGAGGCACGGGACCGGACCACGACGCCCATCCGACCGGACCAGCAGCAGGACCGCCCTTGGGTGAGTATAATCTAACCTCTATTTCTCATCTTTTAGGATACATCGGGGGCTTATCTACAGCATTCCAGAATGCTATAGATAAGCCCCTGATGCCGGTGAGGTTACCTCACCATCGATTTTGTGAGTGACAGGTTCCCTTTAACCTTCCATTTCACAGGCACATAGTAGGGGGAGAGGCAATACAGCAGCATTTTGCCTAATTACAAACACATCTGCAGTTGTAGTTCTCCTCTCACAGTGCTGTCAGCTCTACGTTATTACCTCTCTCCCCACACTGACTACGTGTGAGATGGTATCTGAAGAAGTATTCATTGCAATCAGACACAAGTCTACAAGGAGATCATGAGACCAGATACGCATGTGTGAGACATGTAATGGCAGTCTTATTTCTTCAGTGAGTTTTGTTTTATTACAAATACATTTGCAGTTGTCTTATCACAGTGCTGTCAGCTCTTCAGTACTGCCTCTTTCCCCAACTGGCTGCCTGTGAGATGGAAGCTGAAGAAGTGTTAGTTATAGTCGGACACGGCTCTGCAGCTTAGCGGACAGCAGAAGAGGAGAGAGGCAGCTGTACTCACTCTGACGTGAGATTATTATTAGTGAGTGAACTTGAAATCGGCACAAACATAGCACAATCGGATTCGTGTTCGGTTTCCTCAAAGTTGGCAAAATTTGGTCACAGTTCAGTAATTTATCACATTTCCACAAAGCTTTTGCTAGGACTTTGGCAAGGATAGTGGTTCTAAATGATAAGCGGGGGAGACATGTTTTGTAAGGGGAGGGGCTGTGTATGGGTCAGAGGAGCACCGGAGTGTAATTTTTATTTTATTTTTCATTTTTTTATTACCTTAATGTGTGTACATTCCAACAGCTAGTCAGAGTGTAGAAACCATCCATAACATCCAGACACAAGGGCTTCTGTCATTCGCTCCTGAAGACATATGTCCCTCTCCAAATAAAAAGCAGACATGCTGTTTTGCTGGTGCCATTTTCCCAGTGTAACAGCGCATAGAGGCTGCTCTTGCTGCTGATGCAAATTGTCATAAAACTAGATAGTCCTGTGTGAAATCGACGTTCCAACAGCTAACTAGTTTGTGCTAATAGTATTGTGCAGACAGGAGTCCACATTTCCAACTCAAAATTATTTGGGCTAATAATGTGTTGCAGTCAGGACTCAGGAGGTCACATTTGCTAATCAAAATCATTTGGGCTAATATTGGGGTGCAACCAGGAGGCCCCATTTGCTAATAAATATCGTTAGGGTTGATACTGAGGTGCAGGCACCAGGCCCCATTTGCTAATCAAAATTGTTAGGGCTAATATTGTGATCCAGTCAGGATGCCCCATTTGCTAATCAAAATCATTAGGGTTAATATTGGGGTGCATGCATCAGGCCCTATTTCCTAATCCAAATCTTTGGGCTAACACTGTGTTGCAGTCAGGACTCAGGAGGTCACATTTATTAATCAAAATAATTTGGGCTAATATTGTGGTGCACCCAAGAAGCCACATTTGCTAATCAAATTTGTTAGGGCTAATATTGGGGTGCAGGCACCAGGCCTCATTTTCTAATCAAAATCATTAGGACTAATATTGTTGTTCAGGCGTGCTATCTCACAAAATAAATTCTGATTGTTTATTTAGTGGTAGGTGACTGACAGGTCTGGGCCTAGGGTTGTGAAACAGCTGGTTAAAAGAGGGGAAGGGTACATACAACAGGAGTGGGAAAAAATGAGGTCATGGTGGAAGGAGGAATAGAACTGGTGTTCGACGTGGTAATCGTAAGTAGTAATGTTACTAAAAGCTTCACTGAACAAACACCGTCTCATCCTATCCAAAGACCACTGACAACATCTGATACTGGACAGGCTACTCGACTACATTTCTTTGGCTGCCACACAGCGATACGCCTTGTAGATGACGCTCAGTAAGATCATGTGCTCCAGTGGATGGCCTCTTATCTTCTTCCTCCATCTTAACATCACACACAGTACAATCCTCAGAGGTGGCACCCCAATTACCCTTGTTTCCCAAGCATCAAGCATCTACCCAAATGACTGTGGGGAACCACAGATGGGTCAGTCTGCAGAGCTGTTCTCACATTCTATTCCATGGGTATCAGCTCCAAAGATTCACAGAATCCAGAGGAGGAAAGCATCTGCACCAATGCCCCAATTTTTTTTCCTGATAGATCCATGCAATGTAGGGTCTAACCAGAATCCAGACCCTCATCACCAGATGTTAACCACTGGGGGTGGAGTTGATTCTGATGAGACTCAGATACTTGAGGCGCACGTGGACTGTACTGTGCTGTCAGGGCATGAAGAAGAGGCGGATGACTCTCAGGGTGAGGAATGGGAGAACAGAGAGGATGACGATGAGGTTGTAGATCCCACTTGGTGTGAACCCAGAGGCACGCTACTGAGTAGCTCAGCAGAGGTGGAGGAGGAGGAAGAAGAGGAGGTTATGTTGCGTCTTCCCGCACAGACACGGAATGATGCAACCACAACAAGCACTGCATCCTGAGCCACAACTGTGGCTGTGGCAAGCAGAGATCACGAGTCTGCAGTTAGCAGGGGCAACAAGGGTTGCCTAGCCTGGGCCTTTTTTGAGACCGCAAAGGATGACCCAACTGATGTTATTTGCCAATTTCTAAAAAATGACTCAATAGAGGTAAAAATTGCAATAATTTGACTACTGCATGCACATGCACAATCAACAAGCCTTAGTCTGGGAATCTCACTGCGCTGAAATGCAGATTAGCAAGCCTTGCCAACCATAAATGTCTCATAAATCTCAATTGCTGTTTCTTCCTTCTCCATCACCATGACAAGTGTTCTCACACAGGTCTCCAGCTGCAAAACCTCCACTTCTTTACCTCCTACAGTCGGGGTGAGGGAGAACCTGTCCAGTTTTATGTAACTGGAGATGCCTGCTGTTTTTGTTTAACTGAGCACACCACATCTTTCTCAATCCACCATAACATCTCCGTCTGCACCTCACTCAGTCCAGCAGTTAGTCATGTGTTCACCCTACTCCACCCTCTCTCAGCATAGGCGCCATTACCGCTATAAGAGAGCTGTGCCTGTCCTACACCAGCATGTCGCAGACAACATCACACATTCCCTATAAAAATATTTGTCTTCCAGGGTGCATTTCACCACTGATACCAGGATGAGCAAACATGGGCAGGGGTGTTAAATCTCGCTGACTGGGCATTGGGTGACTCTGGACACTGTGGGTGCATCCGGGCAAGGGGTTGTTTCACAAGTCTTGGAATACACAAAGCTTGTGGGACAAGCCTCTGTATCTAACACTTCTTCCATTGGTTCTCCTCCACCTTTTCTAGAGCCAGCACCTGCGCCCCTCCCCTAATGAGACACGTTTCAACAAGGAATAGAGAGAATCCACCCCACCTTTGTACTGCTCAGCCAGGGCTCACCACCCTCAGGCAGTGTTTAAATTAATATGCCTTGGATCTCAAGGGTTGTAGACAGCTATCCAGGCCGAGTTTAAGCAATGGCTGTCTCCACTGAACCTGGAGCCACGGAAGGCCATGTATGATAATGGTGGAAACCTGGTAGCGGCTCTACACCTGGGCAACCTCACACACGTGCCTTGCATGGCTCACTTATTCAACCTTGTGGTACAGCAATTTCTCCCCCATTATACCAGCCTGGATGCGCTGCTGCAGAAAGCACAGTCGTTGTGTGCTTACTTCCACCGGACACACCCCACAGGTCATTTACTTGCATCGCTCCATAGATCTTTCGGCCTACCGGTTAACTGTTTGATATGCAATGTGCGGACATGGTGGAATTCTACTCTGCACATATTGCAATGACTGTGGCTGCAGCGACGAGCCCTGGTACAGTATGTCCTTTTCCATAACCTGGGCCAACACAGTACGGATGTGCAAATCACACTTGCGGAGTGGGTACAGATGAAAGACCTCTACTTCCTTCTGCACAGTTTTGAAATGGCTACTAAGAAGGTTAGCACTGACGATGCCGTCATCAGCATCACTATTCCGGTCTTCTACATGTTGGAGCACACTTTGAATAGTCTGCAGGAGTAGGTGGTAATCCCAGAGGAAGAGGTGGAAGCAGAGGAGGATGCGGAAGGGATAACAATGTCTCTAAGTTCTGGACTGTCATTGCACAGGTGGGTGCCATGGGAATATGGATTACAGCGATCGATGGAGGCTCATGGTAACCAGACAAACTCTTAATGAAGATGTAGGAGCCAAGGAACAAATGGAGGAGGATGAGGAGAAAGAGGTGATGGGCACGCAACAGTCAGGAGATGAAGAGGATAATGATCCCCTCTCTGTTGTCCATGATCAATAGCAATGCCATCAAGGGGAATTTGGACCCTTTTGCATTTTGGTCTTCAAAAATGGAAGAGTGCCCTTAGCTTGCCTGTCACACCTTGGAGGTTTTGTCATGCCCAGCAGCCAGCGTTCTCTTAGAACGTATCTTCAGCGCTGCTGGTGGTTTCCTGGCAGATAAGTGCATACCGCTGTCCCCTGAAAGTGTAGATCGCCTAACTTTCAACAAGATGAACAAGTCATGGATCTCCAATGACTTTTGCACCCCAGTCCCAGACTGGGCAGACTAGGTGATGGTGTCATTTTTGGTGTCATGCATTGATCTCGTATGACAAGATGACCACTGTCACTTCTTTTTCACATCAATTTCATAGGAAACTATTCACAATACACTACAATACTTTTGTGTTGCAGTATATTGCATAAGCAATCAAAAGATAACAGGTTCAAGTCTCCTAAAGGGATTTAAAGTTTAAAATCACCCTCTATTTCCCTAAGCCTAAATAACAAAAAAAACTGCTCCTTAAATATTGGCTAGATCCAAACTACCCCCCACAGACACACACATTGTAGAATTGATAACACAAATGAAGCATTTCATGAAGGTGGAGCAAAGGGATGTCTTATGTAATAAAGAAACGCAAGCAGGCAAGTTTCTTCTAAAATGGAGGCAATTTATTGTGAATTGTTGCTCTTTGGGGGAAAAAGGGAATATGGTTGAGTCCTTCACATCTACAGCATGGTATATACTTCAGGATATCAAGAACAACCTGGGGCTATTGCGGCTGAATTAAAGTAGGGGAGGTTATTTCTAGGTCAGTGTTTATAATTTAATTCCAAAATAAGTTTTTTCACGATGTTGTTCAATAAAACTCAATGTCAGCTAGGTCACATGTTTAAATAGCTGATGATAGTTTAAAGATTTTAATTTTAATTTTTGTGTGTATGACATAGTAACATAGTTTTAAGGTTGAAGGAAGACTTTAAGTCCATCTAGTTCAATCCATAGCCTAACCTAACATGCCCTAACATGTTGATCCAGAGGAAGGCAAAAAAAACATGTGGCAAAGAGCAAGCTCCACATTGGGGAAGAAAATTCCTTCCCGACTCCACATACGGCAATCAGACTAGTTCCCTGGATAAACACCCTAACAAGGAATCTAGTATATATACCCTGTAACATTATACTTTTCAAGAGAGGCATCCAGTCCCCTCTTAAATTTAAGTAATGAATCACTCATTACAACATCATACGGCAGAGAGTTCCATAGTCTCACTGCTCTTACAGTAAAGAACCCGCATCTGTTATTATGCTTAAACCTTCTTTCCTCCAGACGTAGAGGATGCCCCCTTGTCCCTGTCTCAGGTCTATGATTAAAAAGATCATCAGAAAGGTCTTTGTACTGTCCCCTCATATAGTAACATAGTAACATAGTAACATAGTTAGTAAGGCCGAAAAAAGACATTTGTCCATCCAGTTCAGCCTATATTCCATCATAATAAATCCCCAGATCTACGTCCTTCTACAGAACCTAATTGTATGATACAATATTGTTCTGCTCCAGGAAGACATCCAGGCCTCTCTTGAACCCCTCGACTGAGTTCGCCATCACCACCTCCTCAGGCAAGCAATTCCAGATTCTCACTGCCCTAACAGTAAAGAATCCTCTTCTATGTTGGTGGAAAAACCTTCTCTCCTCCAGACGCAAAGAATGCCCCCTTGTGCCCGTCACCTTCCTTGGTATAAACAGATCCTCAGCGAGATATTTGTATTGTCCCCTTATATACTTATACATTAACATAAAATCACCCCTTAGCCTTAGTTTTTCCAAACTAAATAGCCCCAAGTGTAATAACCTATCTTGGTATTGCAGACCCCCCAGTCCTCTAATATCCTTGGTCGCTCTTCTCTGAACCCGCTCCAGTTCAGCTATGTCTTTCTTATACACCAGAGACCAGAACTGTGCACAGTATTCTAAGTGTGGTCGAACTAGTGACTTGTATAGAGGTAAAATTATGTTCTCCTCATCAGCATCTATGCCTCTTTTAATGCATTACATTATTTTATTTTCCTTTGTAGCAGCTGCCTGATACTGGCCACTAAATGTGAGTTTGTCATCCACCCATACTCCCAGGTCTTTTTCATTGACTGTTTTGCCCAGAGTTTTAGAATTAAGCACATAGTTATACATCTTATTACTTCTACCCAAGTGCATGACCTTACATTTATCCCCATTAAAGCTCATTTGCCATTTATCAGCCCAAGCTTCTAGTTTACATAAATCATCCTGTAATATAAAATTGTCCTCCTCTGTATTGATTACCCTGCAGAGTTTAGTGTCATCTGTAAATATTGAAATTCCACTCTGTATGCCCCCTACAAGGTCATTAATAAATATGTTAAAAAGAAGAGGGCCCAATACTGACCCCTGTGGTACCCCACTGCTAACCGCGACCCAGTCCGAGAGTTCTCCATTAATAACCACCCTTTGTTTCCTATCCCTGAGCCAGCTCTTAACCCACTTCCACATATTTTCCCCTATCCCCATTATTCTCATTTTATGTATCAACCTTTTGTGTGGCACCGTATCAAAAGCTTTTGAAAAGTCCATATACACTACGTCCACTGGGTTCCCTTGGTCCAGTCCGTAACTTACCTCTTCATAGAAATTGATGAGATTAGTCTGACAGGAACGGTCCTTAGTAAACCCATGTTGGTATTGGGTCATGAGGTTATTCCTCTTCAGATACTCCAGTATAGCATCCCTTAGAATGCCCTCCAGGATTTTACCCACAGTAGAGGTTAAGCTTACTGACCTATAATTTCCGAGTTCAGTTTTTGTCCCCTTTTTGAATATTTGCACCACATTTGCTATACGCCAGTCCTGTGGTACAGACCCTGTTATTATGGACTCTTTAAAGATTAAAAATAATGGTCTATCAATGACTGTACTTAGTTCCTGCAGTACTCGGGGGTGTATCCCCTCCGGGCCCGGAGATTTGTCAATTTTAGTAATTTTTAGACGCCGATATACTTCCTGTTGGGTTAAGCAGGTGACATTTAATTGGGAATTTTTGTTATCACTGATCATATTGTCTTCCATGGGATTTTCTTGTGTAAATACTGATGAAAAAAGTCATTTAGCATATTGGCTTTTTCCTCATCCTCATCCACCATTTCACCCAGACTATTTTTAAGGGGGCCAACACTATCATTTTTTAGTTTCTTACTATTTATGTAGTTAAAGAATATTTTGGGATTATTTTTACTCTCTCTGGCAATGAGTCTCTCTGTCTCAATCTTTGCTGCCTTGATTTGCTTTTTACAGAGTTTATTTAATTTTTTGTATTTATTTAATGCCTCCTCACTACCTACTTCCTTTAATTCTCTAAATGCTTTCTTTTTGTCACTTATTGCGCCCCTTACAGCTCTATTTAGCCATATTGGTTTCCTCCTATTTCTAGTATGTTTATTCCCATATGGTATATACTGTGCACAGGTCCTATCCAGGATGCTAATAAATGTCTCCCATTTTCTTTGTGTATTTTTATGTCTCAGGATATCGTCCCAGTTAATTGCACCAAGATCACCTCTCATCCGTTGGAAATGTGCCCTGCTGAGGTTTAGTGTCCTTGTAACCTCTACAAAACTTATTGAAGGATACATGAAAACTTATTATTTTGTGATGACTATTCCCCAAGAGACCCCCAACCCTTATATTTGCTATGCGGTCTGGCCTGTTGGTTAATATTAGGTCTAGCAGTGTCCCCCTTCTTGTTGGATCCTGAACCAGTTGTGAAAGGTAATTGTCTCTCATAGTTGTCAAAAACCGATTACCTTTGCTAGAACTGCAGGTTTCTGTTCCCCAATCTATTTCAGGGTAGTTGAAGTCCCCCATAATAATGACTTCTCCTTGAGTTGCAGCTTCATCTATTTGCTTTATGAGGATATTCTCCATTGCTTCCATTATTTTTGGAGACTTATAACAAACCCCTATAAGTAATTTATTATTTTACATAAAGACACACACCTCCCCCTCGCTTATCCGTTCGATCATTTCTGAACAGACTATAGCCCTGCAAGTTAACAGCCCAGTCATGGCTCTCATCCAGCCACGTTTCAGATATCCCCACCATGTCAAAATTATGCTGCAACACCATTAATTCTAATTTGTCCATTTTGTTGGCATGGTTTCTGGCATTAGTATACAATTATACATACATTTTATGTATCTCTCTGCACCTCTATTCTTTCTGAAATAATTAATTGATTTAACCGCACCCCCCATGCCACCGCCACCCCCAACTTCCTTATTTGTGCCCAGGTCTCTGTCTGCACTATCTTCGCATACTATAAATTGAATACCCTCCCCCAATCCCTAGTTTAAAAACTCCAACCTTCTAGCCATTTTCTCCTCCAACAGAGCTGCACCCTCCCCATTGAGGTGCAGCCCGTCCCTAGCGTAGAGCCTGTAGCCAACTGAGAAGTCGGCCCAGTTCTGCAGGAACCCAAACCCCTCCTTCCTACACCAATTCTTGAGCCACTTATTAACCTCCCTAATCTCCCATTGCCTCTCTGGCGTGGCACGTGGTACAGGCAGTATTTCGGAAAATACCACGTTGGAGGTCCTTGCTTTCAGCTTGCAGCCTAATTCCCTGAAATTGTTTTTAAGGACCTTCCACCTACCTCTAACTTTGTCATTTGTGCCAATGTGCACCATGACCGCTGGGTCCTCACCAGCCCCTCCCAGTCTGTCCATCCGTCCACCCGATCAGCGATGTGTCGGACTCGAGCGCCAGGTAGGCAGCACACCGTTCGACGATCCCTGTCTTTGTGACAGATTGCCTTATCTGTTCCCCTAATAATTGAGTCCCCCACTACCAGCACCTGTCTGGCCTGCCCTGCTCTCCTATTTCCCTCCTTACTGGAGCAGTCACTCCTCTGGCTTTCAGAGAACATGCCTGGCTGCAGCAGTGCTACCCCTGTACTGGCACCCCCCTCATCTGCCAACTTAGCAAACTTATTGGGGTGTGCCAGATCAGGACTAGCCTCCCTGGCACTCTTCCCTCTACCCGGCCTTCTAACTGTCACCCAGCTTGCTGCTCCACTGTCCTGCAGCTCCATCCTACCATCCCCCGCCTCATCTATCCCATTGAGTGTCTGCTCCGTGAGCAGAAGACTCCTTTCCATATTGTCAATGGATCTCAGTGTTGCCAGCTGCACATTTAGATTCAGAATCTGGAATTCCAAATGCACAATGTGCTCACATCTCGCACAGCAGTATGCACCCTTGACCGGCATACAAGGACTGCATACATGTGGCAAGATGTGCACTGGATGGCATTAGCAATAGTGGAGCACATTTCCTAATGGGGATTGCACCACAAAGAAACGTTAAATAAAAAAATAAATGCAAAGTATCAATAAAACACAGACAGCAATTCAGTAATTCCTCCCTTGGAAACTCCCTGAATCAAAAGTCACTGAATCACAAGTCACACTTACGCTCAGGTCTCACTCGCTAAGCTGAAGATTTAAAGAATTTTTTTCTTTCTTTACTCTTTCCCCTCAGCAGCAATCCACCTTGCTGTTCAATGCACTTCCAAAAAGTGGAAGTCATGCCACCTTAATTTGCAAAAGTCGGTATTATCTGCCCCGTCTGTGCACGGGCATTTGATTTTCTTCTACATTCTAGTGTGTTGACCCCTTGGTGACAGAGCCAATTTGGTACTTAATGACCAAGCCAATTTTTACAATTCTGACCACTGTCACTTTATGAAGTTATAGCTCTGGAACTCTTCAACGTATCCCACTGATTCTGAGAATGTTTTTTGTGACATATTGTACTTCATGTTAGTGCTAAAATTTATTCGCTAAAACTTGCGTTTGTTTATGAAAAAAATGGAAATTTGGCAAAAATTTAGAAAATTTTGCAATTTTCAAAATTATTCTTTTTGTTCCCTTAAGTCAGAGAGTGGTATCACACAAAATAGTTAATAAATAACATTTCCCACATGTCAACTTTACATCAGCACAATTTTGGAAGTATACATTTTTTTGTTAGGACTTTATAAGGGTTAAAAGTTGACCAGCGATTTTTTCATTTTTCCAACAAAACGTACAAAACCTTTTTTTTAGGGACCATCTCACATTTGAAGTGAGTTTGGGGGGGTTAATATAGCAGAAAATACCCAAAAGTGACACCATTCTAAACAGTGCACCCCTCAAGCGGCGCAAAACCACATTCGAGAAGTGTATTAACCCTTCAGGTGCTTCATGAGAACTAAAGCAACATGGAAGGAAAAAATGAACATTTTACTTTTTTCACAAAAAATGTACTTTGGAACCAAATTTCTTTATATTTGCAATGATATCAGGAGAAAATGGACCTCAAAATTTGTTGTGCAATTTCTCCTGAGTATGCCGATACCCCTCATGGGAAAAACCGCTGTTTGGGCACATGGCAGAGCTCAGAAGGGAGGGAGCACCGCTTGATTTTTTTGAACGCAAAATTGGCTGGAATCAATGGTGGGCGCCATGTCACATTTGGAGACCGCCTGATGTGCCTAAACAGTGGAACCCCCCAATTCTAACTCCAACCATAACCCCAACACACCCCTAAACGCAATCCAAACCCTAACCATAACCCTAACCACAACCCTATCTCTAACACACCCTTAGCCCTAATTCCAATCCTAACTGTAATTCCAACCATAACCCTAACCACAACCCTAACCCTCAGCACAAACCTAACCCCAACCACAAGCCTACCCCTATGACAACCCTAACCCTAGCCAAAACCTATCCCCAACCCTAACCCTACAGTTAAACTAGCCCCAACCATAAAACTAGCCCAACCCTAACCCTAATGGAAAAATAGAAATAAATATTTTTTTTTAATTTTGTTATTTTTACCTAAGGGAGTGATAAGGGTTTGAGTTACTATTTTTTTTAATTTTGATCATTGTGATAGGGTCTATCACAGTGATCAAAATGAACCAACAGGAAAAAAATTCCTATTGTTGCCGGGTGCCGGCCTGCAGATCTTGGCAGGCGCACTACGCATGTGCCAGCCATTTTCTTCCCGGAAGACGCCGATGGCTGGGGGACAGGATCGGGGGATGCAGGAGGGTCCAGGAACACTGGAGGTATAGGGGGGCTCGGGGGACCCCATTTCTCCCTCCACTAATGTGCTACAAGTTACATATCAGAGGTGAGAGAAATTAAATGGGAAATCAGACTTTTTTTTTTGCGGTCGCCGTTATTACGTGACTAATAATGATCGCAACACTGGAGTAGTTAAAAACCAACCCACATCATGTTCTCTGGAGTCTCAGCTACCCCAGTAGCCATGATCCCGAAGAATTTCTGACGCTGGGGGCGCTATAACCTTATTTCTCAGTGCTGTTAAAAAGAGGCGCTGAGGAATAAGTACCCTTAACTGAGCCGTTAAAAGGCGTATCGGTAGTCATTAAGGGATTAATGTTTTTTCTGAAAATTTCAATAAAAATTAGGTTTAAAAAAAAACAACTTTGTTTATTTGTCAAATTTTTCAAAAGAATGCAATAAAAAGCAATGAAAACATTGTAAGTCCCCCAAAATGGTATCAATAAAAATATCAGCTCAACATGCAAATATGGGCCCTAACTTACACAGTTCCATAGACAAATGAAAAAAGCTATGGAAAAATGAAAACACAAAGTAATTTTTTTTCTGAATTTTTTTCACCACTTACCGTAATTAAAAATAAAAATGCAAATTTGGTATCACCGTAATTATACTGATTAAGGCTGATTTCACACTTGTGTAGGGCACAGCTGCGGAGGGCTGCGTAGTTCCTCCATTAAGCCCCGCCCACTGCCGCACCTCTTCCATTCAGTGCCACCTACGTCGGCATGGGTCCTGTGTACCTATCTTTAACTTTGGGTACACAGGCCATGCGAATGTATGCGGATGCCTCCGCATGCGTCATTTTGACGCTGCGCCGACCGCAAAAAAAATGCAACATATTGAGTTCGGCTCAGTTTGGTATAGTGTCAAAACATGTCATTAAGTTGCAGTCACTAAACATGCTGGACCCCAGTCCATCCAGTTACCATGGGTGACCACACAGTTCATAACGCTTCTTAGTACTCGGCTTCAATACAGAGTCTTTAAACACGCCAGACTTCTCTGACCAGTTTTCGTCGGAGACCACACGCCGAACAGTTCATTATATCCACTGGAGAAGTTTCCTAACGGGGATCACCAACTTGTCTGACTGACATACTCCAGTCAGTTCCAGACCCACCAAAGAATGGTAGCTTCCCCCACACAGTAGCCATCACCGACTCTGCAGATCCATGGCCTCATCTCATGCTTTTCAGGAATCCAGTCCACACACAGAACCTCCCAACACGGAGGCCACTCAGGATCACAGCCTCACCTCGTGCACTTCAGGGATGCGGTCCACACACAGGACCTCCCGACACAGAGGCCACTCAGGACCATGGCCCCACCAGGTGCTCTTCAAGGATCCGGTTCCAATTCTGGACCTCCCAACACCCAGGCCTTTCCTCTCACAGGACCTTACAGCCAAGAAATATTCAGGTCCATACACTCAGAACCATGTGACCAACACCCTGGTTACATTACATACTTGTAACCACTCCCATAGGTGGGAGGTTGGTGCGGTTAGCCATACCCGCCAAGCTCTCCAGCTAACCCTGCAAGCCTTCCTTTAAAGCTACACAAATACTTGTGGGACTACAGGTCCCAGAACAACCTTACTTCAGGCTTACAGAGCAGAGTATCTTCCTCTGCGACACATACCGGCCATTCACAATAATGCCGGATGTTGTCTCATCACCACAGTTATGCCTGCGACTGCCATGCATTCCTATGGCCTCAATATGCCTCCGTACGTATTATGATGAGACCATACAGCGCCCCCTACCTGTAACAGGGGTCACTGCATCACAAATAATATAATAATAATAATCTTTATTTATATAGCGCCAACATATTCTGCAGCGATTTACAGTTTAACAGTTTCAAACGCAAGTCATAAGTAACAATGTTAACAATACAATAATTAAAGCAAGATAAGACAACCCTGCTCGTGAGAGCTTACAATCTACAATGAGGTGGGAGAGATACAAAGTACAGGAGCTTATTTACAATGATGTATTTACAATGATGGTCCAGCCATCTTGAGGGAGTGTGGGGATAGATGGAGATGGATTATATTTATCGAATTTATCGAATGCCTGGGGATCTCTGTGCCCGGCCTTCACGATGTGCTCACATGGTGCATATGCTTTCCCTGTTGCCGAGCAGCGGTGGATCGCTTGCGTTTCGGGAGCACAGGAGGAAATGCCCCCATGTGGTGCGGGAATATCCGCGCATATGCCAACTATTGGCGGACATCACTGATTAGTGGATCCTCTTCATTAGTTAGCTCTCTCTGCATATACGGATATGAGCAGGGCTGCTACTAGAAATTTCGGGGCCCCATACTGGCAATATTTTTGGGGCCCCCTTGAGACTCCACCCAGGCTCCACCCCAGTTCCGCCTCCACGCTCCACCCCTCGAACTGTCCACAGTCCCACCGCTCTTTCTTGGAAAAACTCCACTTCTCACCTATCACACATTAACAGTTCCCATCACCAGATAATACATATAGCCGGCAGCTTTTGTTTTGGCCAAAAGATTTTTTAAGCCGCCACCATAACACGGTAGACACTTTTGGCCAGGCCCTACTGTACTGTAACTTATTAAATATTTGTTAAAATATGCAATACAATTTAGGTATATATATTTTTTTTCAGTTTTTAAAATGACCAATAATATCACGTACAAGGAACAAATACCACAACACCATGACCAGACCACATATTACCACCACAAAGTGACCAAATAGCACATACAAGGGACAAATACCGCAACACCATGACCAGACCATATATTACCACCACAAAGTGACCAAATAGCACATACAAGGGACAAATACCGCAACACCATGCCCAGACCACATATTACCACCACATAGTGACTGAATACTACAATACTGATCAGTAATAAAAAAAACACAATACTATCACCATAAGTGCCATTATACACAGGAGATCTGTACTTAGTATGCAGTGTCTGTGTACAGGTAATATTATACACAGGAGTTCTGTATATAGTATACAGTGTATAGTGTCAGTGTATAGGTAACACACTGACTCACCAGTGCCGTCTCTAGGTGACGTCCTTCATCTTTCATCCAGTACAGACCGCCATCACTTCTTCCAGCCAGGACTTGTCTCTGCAGGAAATAACACAGTTATCTAGAGCTCCGCTTGCAGAAACCATTACTTAATTTTTCCTAACTTCTACATTACACCACATGAAGAAAAAAAGTCAACATAGTATCACTCTACACAATAACAGGACTGCTCCCCCATTTAAAACAGTATACTAAAAAAATAAAATAAATACATCACTGCAGTA
Organism: Ranitomeya imitator; assembly: GCF_032444005.1. NCBI lineage: Eukaryota > Metazoa > Chordata > Amphibia > Anura > Dendrobatidae > Ranitomeya > Ranitomeya imitator. The sequence continues at coordinate 128,271,375 of NC_091287.1, forward strand.
ATAATATCCCTTAATTAGGCCCTATGGTAATAATATTCCCCATCGTGGTCCCCGTGTGTCTCATTCCTGGCTTCAGCCATATATTCTCCCATCCTGCCCTCATGAGTATCCGTTCTGACCCAAATGATCTCCCCATCCTGCCTTATCTGTCTCCATTGTATACATCCTGCCCCATGATCCTGCACGATCTGTCTCCAACCCTGCCCCATCTATCTCCAATTATGCCCCCATGTCTTTCATCCTGCTCCGTGTCTCCAATCATGCCCCGTATCTCCATTCTGCCCCCTATGTCTCCAATCATGCCCCGTGTCTCCAATCATGCCCGTGTCTCCATTCTGCCCCATCTGTTTCCAATCATGCCCCCTGTGCCTCCATTCTGCCCCATCTGTCTCCAATCCTGCCCCATCTGTCTCCAGTCATGCTCCCATGTCTTTCATCCTGCCCCCTGTCTCCAATCATGACCCATATCTCCATTCTGCCCCCCGTGTCCAGCATTCTGCCCCTCCGTGTCCAGCATTCTGCCCCCATGTCCAGCATTCTGCCCCCATGTCCAGCATTCTGCCCCGTGTCTCACAGTCCACCCCCATGTCTCACAGTCTGCCCCATGTCCAGCATTCTGCCCCATGTCCAGCATTCTGCTCATGTCCAGCATTCTGTCCCCATGTCCAGCATTCTGTCCCCATGTCCAGCATTCTGCCCCCATGTCCAGCATTTTGTCCCCATGTCCAGCAATCTGCCCCCGTGTCTAACAGTCTGCCCCCATGTCCAGCATTCTGTCCCCATGTCCAGAATTCTGCCCGTGTCCAGTATTCTGCCCTCATGTCCAGCATTCTGTCCCCATGTCCAGCATTCTGTCCCCATGCCCAGCATTCTGCCCCCATGTCCAGCATTCTGCCCCCGTGTCCAGCATTTTGTCCCCATGTCCAGCATTTTGTCCCCATGTCCAGCAATCTGCCCCCCGTGTCTAACAGTCTGCCCCCATGTCCAGCATTCTGTCCCCATTTCCAGCATTCTGTCCCCGTGTCTCACAGTCTGCCCCATGTCCAGAATTCTGCCCCTGTGTCCAGTATTCTGCCCTCATGTCCAGCATTCTGTCCCCATGTCCAGCATTCTGTCCCCATGCCCAGCATTCTGCCCCATATCCAGCATTCTGCCACCGTGTCCAGCATTCTGTCCCCATGTCCAGCATTCTGCCCGTGTCTCACAGTCTTCCCCCATATCCAGCATTCTGCCCCCGTGTCTCACAGTCTTCCCCCATGTCCAGCATTCTGCTCCCGTATCTCACAGTCTTCCCCCATGTCCAGCATTCTGCCCCCGTGTCTCACAGTCTTCCCCCATGTCCAGCATTCTGCCCCCGTGTCTCACAGTCTTCCCCATGTCCAGCATTCTGTCCCCGTGTCTCACAGTCTGCCCCATGTCCAGAATTCTGCCCCTGTGTCCAGTATTCTGCCCTCATGTCCAGCATTCTGTCCCCATGTCCAGCATTCTGTCCCCATGCCCAGCATTCTGCCCCATATCCAGCATTCTGCCACCGTGTCCAGCATTCTGTCCCCATGTCCAGCATTCTGCCCGTGTCTCACAGTCTTCCCCCATATCCAGCATTCTGCCCCCGTGTCTCACAGTCTTCCCCCATGTCCAGCATTCTGCTCCCGTATCTCACAGTCTTCCCCCATGTCCAGCATTCTGCCCCCGTGTCTCACAGTCTTCCCCCATGTCCAGCATTCTGCCCCCGTGTCTCACAGTCTTCCCCATGTCCAGCATTCTGCCCCCGTGTCGCACAGTCTGCCCCGGGCCTTCTGGATCGCCGCTCTCAATAAAAAAAAACAAGCAAAAAAAAAACCAAGTTCTTCTTACCTGGCCGTGCTCCAGCGGTGAATCTCTCTCCACGCAGCTAAAGCGCGTACTCGCCGGCAACTGACAATGATGTCAGATGACGGCGGCGACGTGCGCACTGCGGCTGACGTCAGCAGCTGTTAACTATTGACGTGCGGGTGCTGGCCTGCACCCGCACGTCAATAGCATTGCCGCAGCACCGCTAAGGGCCCGGTTTAGCCTGCCGGTAGGGGCCCGGTGAGCAGATGAGACGGGGCCTGATGCGGGCCCCCTCTGCCCACCGGGCCCCATACGCTAGTCAGGGCAGTAATGTCCTGATGGCTGCCCTGGATATGAGCACATCATTATACCACAACTCCTGAAAAAGAACGGCGAAACGCACATAGGGGCGGCAGGTCGAGGTCCAGGTTCCTAATTCTAAAGCAAGTTGCTGCCCAGCACATGTTGAATATAGGGGTAGGTTTTTGGTTCTATTGCACAATGGTACTAGTTGCACTTTATAGCAACTTTATATAACTATAATCCCATGCATTTGCAGATTACACTCTGCTAGCTATAATTAGAGTTCAGACTAATTGCCTCTATACTTCATATCTATGTGCTGTAGTTCTTCCATAAACCCCTTTTTTCTACAGATGATTAGCTGGATAATTGGTTACTATAATATATATAGCACTATTGCACTTTATATCCACTGTAAGATAACGCTTACTGCGTGTCTTGGGGAACACTCGCTTGGCAACGGGATAAATGCACAGGCACAATTTTCTTACAAAAACAGTCTATTAGGTTAATTTCCACATCAGCATAAACCGCAACATCAGGAATTTGGGCTTGATAGCCTGAATACCGTATGTACATATTCAGTCAGCATAACACGGATTACAATCCATTACCTGTTGGCGACCATCAAACAGGTTCCCGGATGCCTTTTATCCTCAGAGGGATCCCTGTTGTGAATTCTGTGGTCAAGCTCCCTCCTGTGGTTATGAGTGGTACTTCGGCTGGTTCTGTCCATGAGCTTCCTCTGGTGGATGTGAGTGGGGATGCGGCTTCTGAGTTTCCTTCCTCAGGTGACGAGGTTAAGTCGTTAGGTGCTGCTCTATTTAACTCCACCTAGTTCTTTGTTCCTGGCCTCCAGTCAATGTTCCAGTATTGGTCTTGCTCTCTCCTGGATCGTTCTTGTGGCCTGTCTGCCCTGCATAAGCTAAGTTCTGCTTGTGTTACTTTTGTTTGCTATTTTTTCTGTCCAGTTTGCTATATTGGTTTGTCTTGCTTGCTGGAAGCTCTGGGACGCAGAGGGAGCACCTCCGTACCGTTAGTCGGTGCGGAGGGTCTTTTTGCACCTTCTGCGTGGTTGTTTGTAGGTTTTTGTGCTGACCGCAAAGCTATCTTTCCTATCCTCGGTCTATTCAGTAAGTCGGGCCTCACTTTGCTAAAATCTATTTCATCTCTGTGTTTGTATTTTCATCTTTACTCACAGTCATTATATGTGGGGGCTGCCTTTTCCTTTGGGGAATTTCTCTGAGGCAAGGTAGGCTTATTTTTCTATCTTCAGGGCTAGCTAGTTTCTCAGGCTGTGCCCGAGGCGCGTAGGTCTGGTCAGGAGCGCTCCACGGCTACCTCTAGTGTGGTGTGATAGGATTAGGGATTGCGGTCAGCAGAGTTCCCACGTCTCAGAGCTCGTCCTATGTTATTAGTAACTATCAGGTCACTTAGTGTGCTCTTAACCACCAGGTCCATTGTGGTTCTGAATCACCAGTTCATAACAGTACTGGAGGCCCAAAGTACTAATGCTTCTCAATAGAGGGAAAAGAGAAGTTCTGAGACCATTTTTTTTTCTCTGCACTGTGTTTTGTCTTTCTTTTCCCCTAGACATTTGGGTGGTTCAGGACACAGGTGTAGTGATGGACATTAAAGGTCTGTCTTCTTGTGTGGATCATCTCACTGCAAGAGTACAAAATATTCAAGACTTTGTGGTTCAGAATTCTATGTTAGAACCTAGAATTCCTATTCCTGATTTGTTTTCTGGAGATAGAGCTAAGTTTCTGAGTTTTAAAAATAATTGTAAACTATTTCTGGCTTTGAAACCCCGCTCCTCTGGTGACCCAGTTCAACAAGTTAAGATCATTATTTCTTTATTACGTGGCGACCCTCAAGACTGGGCATTTTCCCTTGCACCAGGAGATCCTGCATTATGTAATATTGATGCGTTTTTTCTGGCGCTCGGATTGCTTTATGATGAACCTAATTCAGTGGATCAGGTAGAGAAAAATTTGCTGGCTCTGTGTCAGGGTCAGGATGAGGTAGAGATATATTGTCAGAAGTTTAGGAAGTGATCTGTGCTCACTCAATGGAATGAATGTGCGCTGGCAGCAATTTTCAGAAAGTGTCTCTCTGAAGCCCTTAAGGATGTCATGGTGGGATTTCCTATGCCTGCTGGTTTGAATGAGTCTATGTCTTTGGCCATTCAGATCGATCGACGCTTACGTGAGCGTAAAACTGTGCACCATTTGGCGGTATTATCTGAACATAAACCTGAGCCTATGCAATGTGATAGGACTTTGACCAGAGCTGAACGGCAAGAACACAGACGTCGGAATGGGCTGTGTTTTTACTGTGGTGATTCCACTCATGCTATTTCCGATTGTCCTAAGCACACTAAGCGGTTCGCTAGGTCTGCCACCATTGGTACGGTACAGTCGAAATTTCTTTTGTCCGTTACTTTGATCTGCTCTTTGTCATCCTATTCTGTCATGACATTTGTGGATTCAGGCGCTGCCCTGAATTTGATGGACTTGGAGTTTGCTAGGCGCTGTGGGTTTTTCTTGGAGCGCTTGCAGTATCCTATTCCACTGAGAGGAATTGATGCTACGCCTTTGGCCAAGAATAAGCCTCAGTACTGGACCCAACTGACCATGTGCATGGCTCCTGCGCACCAGGAGGATATTCGCTTTTTGGTGTTGCATAATCTGCATGATGTGGTCGTGTTGGGGTTGCCATGGCTACAAGTCCATAACCCAGTATTGGATTGGAAATCTATGTCTGTGTCCAGCTGGGGTTGTCAGGGGGTGCATGGTGATGTTCCATTTCTGTCTGTTTCGTCATCCACCCCTTCTGAGGTCCCAGAGTTCTTGTCGGATTACCGGGATGTATTTGATGAGCCCAAGTCCAGTGCCCTACCTCCGCATAGGGATTGCGATTGTGCTATCGATTTGATTCCTGGTAGTAAGTTTCCTAAAGGTCGACTGTTTAATTTGTCTGTGCCTGAGCACGCCGCTATGCGGAGTTACGTAAAGGAATCCTTGGAGAAGGGTCATATTCGCCCGTCGTCGTCACCATTGGGAGCAGGGTTCTTTTTTGTGCCCAAGAAGGATGGTTCGCTGAGACCTTGTATTGATTACCGCCTTCTAAATAAAATCACAGTCAAATTTCAATACCCCTTGCCGCTGCTGTCTGATTTGTTTGCTCGGATTAAGGGGGCTAGTTGGTTCACCAAGATAGATCTTCGTGGTGGGTATAATCTTGTGCGTATTAAACAGGGCAATGAATGGAAAACAGCATTTAATACGCCCGAGGGCCATTTTGAGTACCTGGTTATGCCATTCGGGCTTTCCAATGCTCCATCAGTATTTCAGTCCTTTATGCATGACATCTTCCGAGAGTACCTGGATAAATTCCTGATTGTATACTTGGATGATATTTTGGTCTTCTCGGATGATTGGGAGTCTCACGTGAAGCAGGTTAGAATGGTGTTCCAGGTCCTGCGTGCTAATTCTTTGTTTGTGAAGGGGTCTAAGTGTCTCTTTGGTGTTCAGAAGGTTTCATTTTTGGGTTTCATTTTTTCCCCTTCTACTATCGAGATGGACCCTGTTAAAGTTCAGGCCATTTATGAGTGGACTCAGCCAACATCTCTGAAGAGTCTGCAAAAGTTCCTGGGCTTTGCTAATTTTTATCGTCGCTTCATCAATAATTTTTCTAGTATTGCTAAACCGTTGACTGATTTAACCAAGAAGGGTGCTGATGTGGTCAATTGGTCTTCTGCTGCTGTGGAAGCTTTTCAGGAGTTGAAACGTCGTTTTTCTTCTGCCCCTGTGTTGTGCCAGCCAGATGTTTCGCTCCCGTTCGAGGTTGAGGTTGATGCTTCTGAGATTGGAGCAGGGGCTGTTTTGTCGCAAAGAAGTTCTGATGGCTCGGTGATGAAACCATGTGCCTTCTTTTCCAGGAAGTTTTCGCCTGCTGAGCGTAATTATGATGTTGGCAATCGAGAGTTGCTGGCCATGAAGTGGGCATTCGAGGAGTGGCGTCATTGGCTTGAAGGAGCTAAGCATCGTGTGGTGGTCTTGACTGATCACAAGAACTTGACTTATCTCAAGTCTGCCAAACGGTTGAATCCTAGACAGGCTCGTTGGTCGCTGTTTTTCTCCCGTTTTGACTTTGTGGTTTCGTACCTTCCGGGCTCTAAGAATGTGAAGGCGGATGCCCTTTCTAGGAGTTTTGTGCCCGACTCTCCGGGTTTGCCTGAGCCGGCGGGTATTCTCAAAGAGGGGGTAATTTTGTCTGACATCTCCCCTGATTTGCGGCGGGTGCTGCAAAAATTTCAGGCTAATAGACCTGACCGTTGCCCAGCGGAGAAACTGTTTGTCCCTGATAAATGGACGAGTAGAGTTATCTCTGAGGTTCATTGTTCGGTGTTGGCTGGTCATCCTGGAATCTTTGGTACCAGAGATTTGGTGTCTAGATCCTTTTGGTGGCCGTCTCTGTCACGGGATGTGCGTTCGTTTGTGCAGTCCTGTGGGATTTGTGCTCGGGCTAAGCCCTGCTGTTCTCGTGCCAGTGGGTTGCTTTTGCCCTTGCCGGTCCCGAAGAGGCCCTGGACACATATCTCTATGGATTTTATTTCGGATCTCCCCGTCTCTCAAAAGATGTCTGTCATTTGGGAGGTTTGTGATCGCTTCTCTAAGATGGTCCATTTGGTACCCTTGTCTAAATTGCCTTCCTCCTCTGATTTGGTGCCATTGTTTTTCCAACATGTGGTTCGTTTACATGGCATTCCGGAGAACATCGTTTCTGACAGAGGTTACCAGTTTGTTTCGAGGTTTTGGCGAGCCTTTTGTGCTAGGATGGGCATTGATTTGTCTTTTTCCTCGGCTTTCCATCCTCAGACAAATGGCCAAACTGAATGAACCAATCAGACCTTGGAAACATATCTGAGATGTTTTGTTTCTGCTGATCAGGATGATTGGGTGTCCTTTTTGCCTTTGGCTGAGTTCGCCCTTAATAATCGGGCCAGCTCGGCTACTTTGGTTTCGCCGTTTTTCTGCAATTCTGGTTTCCATCCTCGTTTCTCTTCAGGGCAGGTTGAGTCTTCGGACTGTCCTGGTGTGGATACTGTGGTGGATAGGTTGCAGCAGATTTGGACTCATGTAGTGGACAATTTGACATTGTCCCAGGAGAAGGCTCAACGTTTCGCTAACCGCAGGCACTGTGTGGGTCCCCGACTTCGTGTTGGGGATTTGGTTTGGTTGTCGTCTCATTTTATTCCTATGAAAGTTTCCTCTCCTAAGTTTAAGCCTCGTTTCATTGGTCGGTATAGGATTTCTGAGGTTCTTAATCCTGTGTCTTTTCGTTTGACCCTTCCAGCTTCTTTTTCCATCCATAATGTATTCCATAGGTCATTGTTGCGGAGATACGTGGCACCTTTGGTTCCATCCGTTGATCCTCCTGCCCCGGTTTTGGTTGAGGGGGAGTTGGAGTATATAGTGGAGAAGATTTTGGATTCTCGTATTTCGAGATGGAAACTCCAGTACCTGGTTAAGTGGAAGTGTTATGGTCAGGAAGATAATTCCTGGGTCTTTGCCTCTGATGTTCATGCTGCTGATCTGGTTCGTGCCTTTCATTTGGCTCATCCTGGTCGGCCTGGGGGCTCTGGTGAGGGTTCGGTGACCCCTCCTCAAGGGGGGGGTACTGTTGTGAATTCTGTGGTCAAGCTCCCTCCTGTGGTTATGAGTGGTACTTCGGCTGGTTCTGTCCATGAGCTTCCTCTGGTGGATGTGAGTGGGGATGCGGCTTCTGAGTTTCCTTCCTCAGGTGACGAGGTTAAGTCGTTAGGTGCTGCTCTATTTAACTCCACCTAGTTCTTTGTTCCTGGCCTCCAGTCAATGTTCCAGTATTGGTCTTGCTCTCTCCTGGATCGTTCTTGTGGCCTGTCTGCCCTGGATAAGCTAAGTTCTGCTTGTGTTACTTTTGTTTGCTATTTTTTCTGTCCAGTTTGCTATATTGGTTTGTCTTGCTTGCTGGAAGCTCTGGGACGCAGAGGGAGCACCTCCGTACCGTTAGTCGGTGCGGAGGGTCTTTTTGCGCCCTCTGCGTGGTTGTTTGAAGGTTTTTGTGCTGACCGCAAAGCTATCTTTCCTATCCTCGGTCTATTCAGTAAGTCGGGCCTCACTTTGCTAAAATCTATTTCATCTCTGTGTTTGTATTTTCATCTTTACTCACAGTCATTATATGTGGGGGGCTGCCTTTTCCTTTGAGGAATTTCTCTGAGGCAAGGTAGGCTTATTTTTCTATCTTCAGGGCTAGCTAGTTTCTCAGGCTGTGCCCGAGGCGCCTAGGTCTGGTCAGGAGCGCTCCACGGCTACCTCTAGTGTGGTGTGATAGGATTAGGGATTGCGGTCAGCAGAGTTCCCACGTCTCAGAGCTCGTCCTATGTTATTAGTAACTATCAGGTCACTTTGTGTGCTCTTAACCACCAGGTCCATTGTGGTTCTGAATCACCAGTTCATAACAGATCCCATAGAGTAAACACAGTGTGTCTCTCTCTCTGACCCCGGTCAGTTTAACACAGATTCCTTTCCGTTACCTGTTGGTGTCGACTACACAGGTTCCCGGATACCTCTTATCCTCAGAGGTATCCCTCAGATGTCTCTCACTGACCCTGGTCAGTATCACACATGGTTATCAGACTGTCTACTCTGGACGTATCTCACAGGCCTCCTTGCTCTGGCTCAGACTAGCCAGCACTCACTCCCATGTGCCAAACACACCTCCATTAAATAGGTGTAACCACACTCAGGTACCTATCAAATGGCTAGTCAGGTGAGCGTGACATCACCGCAGGTCCTTAAACACACAACCATCTTAGATATTCAGACACACCTCTTTGGGTGGGTTTGTAGGTGACTGAACCCACCCAGCTGTCCAATCACCTGGAAGCCTTGCCAATGTAAAACAAATCCCTCAGCAGTAGATCTGCTGATCAAAACATGTTTAGGCTTCCATCACAGGGCACCCACCTCTGCAATACATACCGCCCATTAAAGGGACTCTGTCACCTGAATTTGGAGGGAACAATCTTCAGCCATAGAGGCGGGGTTTTCTGGTGTTTGATTCACCCTTTCCTTACCCGCTGGATGCATGCTGGCTGCAATATTGGATTGAAGTTCATTCTCTGTCCTCCATAGTAATCGCCTGCGCAAGGCAAGATTGCAGACTGTGCAGGCATGTACTAAGGAGGACAGATAATGAACTTCAATCCAATATTGCAGCCAGCATGCAGCCAGCAAGTAAGGAAAGGGTGAATCAAACATCCGAAAACCCCGCCCCTATGGCTGAAAATTGTTCCCTCCAAATTCAGGAGACATAGTCCCTTTAATCACATCACCAGTTGCTATGCCACACCACTTAGTACTCTAACCTTTTGAGGCTTCTCATCTATAATGAATATGGTCTATGAAATAATATTAAATGAATTTTCTATATTAAAGGGAACCTGTCACCTGAATTTGGCGGGACTGGTTTTGGGTCATATGGGCGGAGTTTTCGGGTGTTTGATTCACCCTTTCCTTACCTGCTGGCTGCATGCTGGCTGCAATATTGGATTGAAGTTCATTCTCTGTCCTCCATAGTACACGCCTGCGCAAAGCAATCTTGCCTTGCGCAGGCGTGTACTATGGAGGACAGAGAATGAACTTCAATCCAATATTGCAGCCAGCATGCAGCCAGCAGGTAAGGAAAGGGTGAATCAAACACCCGAAAACTCCGCCCATATGACCCAAAACCAGTCCCGCCAAATTCAGGTGACAGAGTCCCTTTAATTAATGTTGTTTTATAAATGGTTTCATATTTCTTGTAGACTGTTGTTTATACACCTGGTTTCAATTCCCCTTTAGTCCTGCTTGGTTTGTGGTACTCTATACTATTGTATTAATTCCTTTTTGGTATATGTAATAAAATATTTGATTGTGTATAAAAAAAACTCTTGACCTCATTTTGTCCTTTGACATTAATAGGGGTGGTTTTGTGATATTGATTTTGGAGTTTATTCTTATTTTTTACCTGATTTGAGATTTCTTGGTGTTTAATTGTTTATTTCCATGTTATTATTTTTAACTGCTATTACATACATTTTAATTTTGTTTTTATGATAGCTATATAACTATTACCTCTATCTCCTATATGATCTATCTTGATGCGGCCAACTGGTGTGCGTACCACGCATGCTATGTTGCTCGGTGCATGGGAAGCGATCTCCACTAGCAATGTGTTACATGGTGGGAACGTGCCAACACAGCTGTCAGCATTCACAGGCAACCTTAAGACTATATAACATGCCTTCACATAGCGCTTACCTACCTCCTGATGAAACTGCAGAAGTGGTGAATCGCGTGTTAAGGTGTGGATATAAACCTCACACCTTTCTCATCATGGCCACAGGAAATGGATCTAAGGATTTATTGTTAGCATTTTACTTTCATATATTGTGATAGTCTCATGTGACTATTAGGTCACCCCAACCATATATACCCTTTCACACATTACTGTGTGGCCTCAAATTTATATACAAGCATTTATATCAGTAATATTAACTTATATATAAACTGGATATCATTATGATTTATAACTTTTTCATCTCCATGTCATTACTTTAAACTGATATTCATGTTCACGCTGCTATTTGAGCATCTATTTTATAGGATGTAATGGTTTGTTTTCTTGTATTTTCTGTCACTGTTCATATGTTGCATGTATGACAGAGAGTATACCACTTATGTCATTTTTTTACTGTATTTTGTATATTTAATTCTATCATGACTATTTAATAAAATTGAATATTTTACTATAATTTGATTGACAGCTTGGCCATCCAATCTGGTACAGGGGCGAGCTGAGCTGTCAGTGTATTGATTGACAGCTCAACTATCCAATCTGAGACTGTGAGGCATCGGCTGTGTCCAATATTATTCCAGTTAATGACCATTCTTCTTATCTGAGCTGTGTCACCGAAACACTGCCAGACCTACATGCAGCCTGTGAGGCTTTTGCTTTGCGCTCTCCTGTGCCTTGAGTTCTGTATGCTTGATCTGTTGCCTGACCTTGGACTTCGTTTTGACCATCCGCCTGTTTAACCCCTTTCAGCTCTGATCCGTTATCCTCTTGGTACTCTGACCTCGGAACGATACCTGACTGCGCTTTTGTCTCTTTCTTCTGTTTATGATGTACCCTCCTGGCTTTTGACCTTGGACTCCTTGACCACAATGACTCTCAGCTTGGCTGTGAGAAGTGACTAGCATCACAGGAATATTATTGGTTTCATAAAGTTCAAAGTCTGCAAATGTTGCCTCCATTTTACTTTTTTTGGCAGTGTCAGACATTGAAATCTTTGCTTCTTTAAACTCAATGGCTCCATTATGGTTCCCCATAAATCTTGCTTTTTTTCAGATGGACACCCTAAATGGAGACAACAAAAGAGAGAGAGTGACAAAGTAGCCATGCTTACAAATTTTCTCACATAAAAATCTGAAAGTTAGCGTTGTATAATCTGTCTGACTTATATTAAGAATATTTCATACCTCACTTTTACCCATCCCTCTTTCCAACTCCAATATACTGAGGGAGACAACAAAAAAGACCAGACTCACCCTAGCACCCATAGAGTCTGCTGTGTAGAAGTGATGCTTGTATTAGTAATCTATAATAGATCCTGTCAATATACAAGTCAAGATAAAAGGAGAGCCAAGATGCGATGAGGTAACTTACCCATATCATTTTACTGCTGATAAAACAAAAAAGCATAATGGAAAGGTCATTCTACCAGAGGTAGAGAAGGTCATAAGGCTAAATAATATGTGAATACAAAGACTGTGAAGTCTTTGCTACGTAAAACAATGCACAATGTAAAATATATGTAGATTATGTCTTCCATAAAAGCAGAAAAATTGTTCTTACAGATTAGTGTGCAATCCCAAGATGCTGAGATTTATTTCATGCAATGTACTCTATCACATACCATCAAGTATCTACATACCCACCCTCCTCTATCTACAACCACAGATAGCATACTTGTCTAGGCGTTCTGTTTGAGTCGTCGCAGCACAGCCCATCATAATCTATATTCTAATGCATATGTCACTGGACAGAATAGATTGTATGTCCATACACACACATATATATATACAGCTCAGGCAAAAATTAAGAGACCACTGCACAGTTTTATAAAAATCAGCAAATCAGCTTCTCTACATCTCTGACAGCCATTCCATTCCAGTGTCAGTTGAATTCCAACCAGAGTACACCTCATTCTGCTTAATGTGCTTCTGATTAGGTGATCACCTGAATCAAATCTTATTTAACGAAGGAAAGTATAAAAAACACTGCTGTGGTGTTCACAATCCTCTTGCAATAGGACAAGCTGGATGGCAAAACAAGTGCTAGTAATATCCCAAACGTATTAGGAATGAAAAAATAACTTTTAACCATGCCAAAGGAGTTGAAAAGAAAAGTCTTGAGTGAGGAAAAGAAGGGCTCAATTCTGACTTTACTAGCAGAGGGACACAGTGAGCGTCATGTTGCCTCCATCCTTAACATTTCTAAGACGGTAGTCCATTACAGCAAGGTCAAGCAGCAGACATTGGGGACAACAAAGCTACAGACTGGCAGAGGGTAACAACGACTCTCCACTGACCGGGATGACCGTCATCTTATTTGAATGTCACTCAGCAACCACAGGATGACATCAAGTGACCTACAAAAGGAATGGCAAATGGCAGCTGGAGTGATGTGCATGGAAAAAACAGTTTGTAACAGGGTCTTAGAGGCAGGAGTCAAGTCATGTAAAGCTAGAAAAAAAGCCTTTCATCAATGATAAGCAAATGATAGCCACGCTGAAGTTTGACAAAGACCATAAGGATTGGACCATAAAGGACTGGAGTAATGTAATCTTCTCTGATGAGTCTAATTTTCAGCTTTACCCAACACCTGGTCATCTAATGGTTAGACGGAAACCTGGATTGGCGTACAAGTCACAGTGTCTTGCAACCACTGTGAAATTTGGTGGAGGATCAGTGATGATCTGGGGATGCTTCAGCAAGTCTGGAATTGGGCAGGGCAGGTTGTTCTTTGCGAAGGACATATGAATCAAGCCGCATACAAGGTTATCCTGGAAAAACAGTTGATTCCTTCTGCTCAGGCAATGTTCCCCAAGTCTGAAGACTGTTTTTTCCAGCAGTACAATGCGCCATGCCACACAGCTAGGTCAATCAAGGTGTGGATGAAGGACCAACATATCAAATCCCTGTCATGGCCAGCCCAATCTCCAGACCTAAACCCCATTGAAAACCTCTGGAATGTAATCAAGAGGAAGATGGATAGTCACAAGCCATGAAACAAAGAAGAACTGCTTAAATTTTTGTGCAAGAAGCAGTGTGAAAGACTGGTGGAAAGCATGCCAAGACGCATGAAAGCTGTGATTAAAAGCCATGGCTATTCCACAAAATATTGATTTCTGAACTCTTCCTGAGTTAAAACATTAGTTTTCTGCCATTATTCTAAAGAGCCATAGCTTTTTTATTTATTTTTTGTCCATGGAGGTGTGCTAGGTCTTGTGATGTATAGTCACAAGCCATCAAACGAAGAACTGCTTAAATTTTTGTATCAGGAGCAGCATAAGGTCACCCAAAAGCAGTGTGAAAGACTGGTGGAAAGCATGCCAAGACGCATGAAAGCTGTGATTAAAAATCATGGTTATTCCACAAAATATTGATTTCTGAACTCTTCCTGAGTTAAAACATTAGTATTGCTGGTTCTAAATGATTATGAACTTTTTTGCATTATTTGAGGTCTGCAAGCAATGCATTTTTTTGTTATTTTGACCATTTCTCATTTTCAGAAAATAAATACAAAATTTATTGCTTGGAACTTCGGAGACATGTTATCAGTAGTTTATAGAATAAAAGAACAATTTACATTTTACTCAAAAATATACCTATAAAGAGAAAAATCAGACAAACTGAAAACTTTGCAGTGGTCTTTTAATTTTTTCCAGAGCTATATATACATATATATACAGTTGTGCTCAAATGTTTACATACCCAGGCAGAATTTTTGCTTTCTTGGCCTTTTTCAGAGAATATGAATGATAACACCAAAACTTTTTCTCCACTCTTCTCAACTCCACAAGTCTCGTTGTGGTAGTTGTGGATGAGGTTCTTTATTTTATCAGATGGTAAAGCTGCACACTCTTCTTGGCAAAAAGCCTCCAGTTCCTGTAAATTCCTGGGCTGTCTAGCATGAACTGCACGCTTGAGATCTCCCCAGGGTGGCTCAATAATATTGAGGTCAGGAGACTGAGATGGCGACTCCAGAACCTTCGCTTTGTTCTGCTGTAGCCAATGACAGGTTGACTTGGCCTTGTGTTTTGGATCATTGTCCTGTTGGAAAGCCCAAGTACCTCCCATACGCAGCAGTATTTGCTGATAACGTGCTGCATTCATCTTTCCTTCAACTTTGACCAAGTTTCCTGTGCCTTTGTAGCTCACACATCCCCAAAACATCAGCGATCCACTTCCGTGCTTTACAGTAGGAATGGTGTTCCTTTCATCATAGGCCTTGTTGACCTCTCTCCAAATGTAACGTTTATGGTTGTGGCCAAAAAGTTCAATTTTAGTCTCATCACTCCAAATTACCTTGTTCCAGAAGTTTTGAGGATTGTCTCTGTGCTGTTTTGCGTATTGTAGGCCAGATACTTTGTGGCATTTGCACAGTAATGGCTTTCTTCTGACGACTCGACCATGCAGCCCATTTTTCTTCAAGTGCCTCCTTATTGTTCAGCTTATAACAACCCCCTTACTAGATTTCAGAGAGTCCAGTATTTCAGCTGATGTTATTTGTGGGTTTTTCATTCCATCCTGAACAATTTTCCTGGCAGTTGTGGATGAAATATATGTTGGTCTACCTGAATGTGGTTTTGTTTTTACAGAGCCCCTGATTTTCCATTTGTTATTCACAGTTTAAATCCTGCTGACTGGCATTATCAATTCCTTGGATATCTTTTTGTATCCCTTCCCTGTTTTACACAATTCAACTACCTTTTCCTGTAGATCTGTTCACAATTTTATTGCTTTCAACATGACTCACATTCCATTGACATCAGTGGCTAGATTAAAGGTGCAAGAGTCTGTCTGGATCCCAGAAACTCAGATTTTATGCAAACACACTGATTACACGCAAACAGGTCACAAGTGAGGATGTTACCTTTAGTAGCCATTCAAACCAATTTGTGTCAACGTCTGTGCATGTTATCAGGCCAAAATCACCAGGGTATGTAAACTATTGATCAGGGTCATTTGGATATTTTTGGTTGTCATTATGATTTAAAAAAAGAAGACACAGTTTGACAATAAATGGCTTCACCCAACCACTAACCATGTGTTAGGTGTCGAGTTCCCGCTGCTGCACAGGGGGAATCTTGATCCACCTCCACTGCAGTCTCTCATTCCTCTACAGCCCCAGTGGAGCCAGGCTCAGCCATTGTGTAACCAGCACTGTTCTGCGGCGAGCAGATGCTCCTGGGACTAAGTCCTGCTTTTCCGCTACTGAGCATGCCTAAGAGATGACCTCTCATTGGAGGTTGGGGGTCACATGCTCAGGTCCTGAAGCAGTTCCTATTGGACCACTAGGAAGGTCCTGGAGAGCTTTCTCTATAAAAGGTTTGCATAGCCACACGGCCATGCGCTAGTATCAACCTATGTTTATGAGCTTAGCTACCTTGTGGTCTGTGTCTTTATGTGCTCAGGGTCAGCTGTATAGCTACTAGATTTCTGACACCTCCGGAGATCAGTTCGTGTGTGTGAATTTAAAGCTGGCGTATAGCCACTAGAATTCAGGCACCTCCGGAGAGGAGTTGTTTGTGCTGATGCTGACTGTACGACCACTGTATGCTATCTGCTCTGTTAGTGAGCTGTGATCCTCTGTGAAGTTAACAGGGCACAGCATTATCCTAATCCCGGCAACTCTGTGAAGCAACAGAGTTTGCTCCTATACAGATCGGGTGACGGATTCCATGTCTATTCGGGTGTTGTACCGCCATATAGTGCCGCCATTTACTAGCAGCAGGTTCCACTCCTGCACGGTGGACCCTGGGTTGTGAACGCACCTATATAATCTCAATATTTACTCGGTGGGTTCCGCCAGCCCTAACACCATGAGTGGCGAAAAAGTTTTGGTGTTATCACTAATATTCTCTGAAAAAATGGCAAGAAAGCAAAAATTCTGCTGGGGTATGTAAACTTTTCAACACAACTGTGCATACAGTGGGTAAAGAAAGTATTCAGACCCATTTAAATTTTTCACTCACTCAGTTCATTTTGTTCTCAATTATGTACACTCTGCACCCCATCTTGACTGAAAAAAAAACAGAAATGTAGAAATTTTTGCAATTTTATTAAAAAAGGAAAACTGAAATATCACATGGTCATAAGTATTCAGACCTTTTGCTCAGTATTGAGTAGAAGCACCTTTTGAGCTAGCACAGCCATGAGTCTACTTGGGAATGAGGCAACAAGTTTTTCACACCTGGATTTGGGGATCCTCTGCCATTCTTTCTTGCATATCCTCTCCAGTTCCGTCAGGTTGGATGGTGAACGTCGGTGGACAGCCATTTTCAGGTCTCTCCAGAGATTTTCAATTGGGTTTAGGTAAGAGTTCTGTCTGGGCCAGTCAAGAATGGTCACAGAGTTGTTCTGAAGCCACTCCTTTGTTATTTTAGCTGTGTGTTTAGGGTCATTGTCTTGTTGAAAGGTGAACCTTCAGCCAAATCTGAGGTCCAGAGCACTCTGGAAGAGGTTTTCATCCATGATATCTCTGCACTTGGGTGCATTCCTGTTTCCTTCAATGCCAACCAGTCATCCTGTCCCTGCAGCTGAAAAACAACCCCACAGCATGATGCTGCCACCAACATGTTTCACTGTTGGGATGTATTGGGCAGGTGATGAGCAGTGCCTGGTTTTCTCCACACATACCACTTAGAATTATCACAAAAAAGGTCTATCTTCATCTTATCAGACCAGAGAATCTTATTTCTCAGAGTCTGGGAGTCCTTCATGTGTTTTTTTAGCAAACTCTATGCAGGGTTTCATACGTCTTGCACTGAGGAGAGGCTTCCGTCGGGCCACTCTGCCATAAAGGCTCGACTGGTGGAGGGCTGCAGTGGTAGTTGACTTTGTGGAACTTTCTCCCATCTCCCTACTGCATTTCTGGAGCTCAGACACAGTGATCTTGGGGTTCTTCTTACCTCTCTCACCAAGGCTCTTCTCCCACGATTGCTCAGTTTGGCTGGATGGCCAGGTCTAGGAAGACTTCTGGTTGTCCCAAACGTCTTCCATTTAAGGATTATGGAGGCCACTGTGCTCTTTGGAACCTTGAGTACTGCAGAAATCTGTTGTAACCTTGGCCAGATCTGTGCCTTGCCACAATTCTGTCTCTGAGCTCCTTGGCCAGTTCGTTGGACCTCATGATTCTCATTTGGTCTGACATGCACTGTGAGCTGTGAGGTCTTATAAAGACAGATGTGTGCCATTCCAAATCAAGTCCTATCAGTTTAATTAAACACAGCTGGCCTCCAATGAAGGAGTAGAACCATCTCAAGGAGGATCACAAGGAAATGGACAGCATGTGACCTAAATATGAGTGTCTGAGAAAAGGGTCTGAATAGTTATGACCATGTGATATTTCAGTTTTTCTTTTTTTATTAAATTTGAAAAAAATTCTACAGTTTTTTTTTTTCAGTCAAGTTTTGGGGTGCAGAGTGTACATTAATGTGAAAAAAATGAATTATTTTGAATTTTCCAAATGGCTGAAATGAAGCAAAGAGTAAAAAAATTAAAGGGGTCCGAATACTTTCCGTACCCACTGTATACCATATGTGTGAACATATTTGTTTTCGGTTCATGTATTATACTGTAATTGTAAAAAATTACAACCGCAGGATGACATCAAGTGACCTACAAAAGGAATGGCAAATGGCAGCTGGAGTGATGTGCATGGAAAAAACAGTTTGTAACAGGGTCTTAGAGGCAGGAGTCAAGTCATGTAAAGCTAGAAAAAAAGCCTTTCATCAATGATAAGCAAATGATAGCCACGCTGAAGTTTGACAAAGACCATAAGGATTGGACCATAAAGGACTGGAGTAATGTAATCTTCTCTGATGAGTCTAATTTTCAGCTTTACCCAACACCTGGTCATCTAATGGTTAGACGGAAACCTGGATTGGCGTACAAGTCACAGTGTCTTGCAACCACTGTGAAATTTGGTGGAGGATCAGTGATGATCTGGGGATGCTTCAGCAAGTCTGGAATTGGGCAGGGCAGGTTGTTCTTTGCGAAGGACATATGAATCAAGCCGCATACAAGGTTATCCTGGAAAAACAGTTGATTCCTTCTGCTCAGGCAATGTTCCCCAAGTCTGAAGACTGTTTTTTCCAGCAGTACAATGCGCCATGCCACACAGCTAGGTCAATCAAGGTGTGGATGAAGGACCAACATATCAAATCCCTGTCATGGCCAGCCCAATCTCCAGACCTAAACCCCATTGAAAACCTCTGGAATGTAATCAAGAGGAAGATGGATAGTCACAAGCCATGAAACAAAGAAGAACTGCTTAAATTTTTGTGCAAGAAGCAGTGTGAAAGACTGGTGGAAAGCATGCCAAGACGCATGAAAGCTGTGATTAAAAGCCATGGCTATTCCACAAAATATTGATTTCTGAACTCTTCCTGAGTTAAAACATTAGTTTTCTGCCATTATTCTAAAGAGCCATAGCTTTTTTATTTATTTTTTGTCCATGGAGGTGTGCTAGGTCTTGTGATGTATAGTCACAAGCCATCAAACGAAGAACTGCTTAAATTTTTGTATCAGGAGCAGCATAAGGTCACCCAAAAACAGTGTGAAAGACTGGTGGAAAGCATGCCAAGACGCATGAAAGCTGTGATTAAAAATCATGGTTATTCCACAAAATATTGATTTCTGAACTCTTCCTGAGTTAAAACATTAGTATTGCTGGTTCTAAATGATTATGAACTTTTTTGCATTATTTGAGGTCTGCAAGCAATGCATTTTTTTGTTATTTTGACCATTTCTCATTTTCAGAAAATAAATACAAAATTTATTGCTTGGAACTTCGGAGACATGTTATCAGTAGTTTATAGAATAAAAGAACAATTTACATTTTACTCAAAAATATACCTATAAAGAGAAAAATCAGACAAACTGAAAACTTTGCAGTGGTCTTTTAATTTTTTCCAGAGCTATATATACATATATATACAGTTGTGCTCAAATGTTTACATACCCAGGCAGAATTTTTGCTTTCTTGGCCTTTTTCAGAGAATATGAATGATAACACCAAAACTTTTTCTCCACTCTTCTCAACTCCACAAGTCTCGTTGTGGTAGTTGTGGATGAGGTTCTTTATTTTATCAGATGGTAAAGCTGCACACTCTTCTTGGCAAAAAGCCTCCAGTTCCTGTAAATTCCTGGGCTGTCTAGCATGAACTGCACGCTTGAGATCTCCCCAGGGTGGCTCAATAATATTGAGGTCAGGAGACTGAGATGGCGACTCCAGAACCTTCGCTTTGTTCTGCTGTAGCCAATGACAGGTTGACTTGGCCTTGTGTTTTGGATCATTGTCCTGTTGGAAAGCCCAAGTACCTCCCATACGCAGCAGTATTTGCTGATAACGTGCTGCATTCATCTTTCCTTCAACTTTGACCAAGTTTC
Organism: Ranitomeya imitator; assembly: GCF_032444005.1. Taxonomy (NCBI): domain Eukaryota; kingdom Metazoa; phylum Chordata; class Amphibia; order Anura; family Dendrobatidae; genus Ranitomeya; species Ranitomeya imitator. Next base: position 128,291,258 of record NC_091287.1, read on the forward strand.
CTGTGCCTTTGTAGCTCACACATCCCCAAAACATCAGCGATCCACTTCCGTGCTTTACAGTAGGAATGGTGTTCCTTTCATCATAGGCCTTGTTGACCTCTCTCCAAATGTAACGTTTATGGTTGTGGCCAAAAAGTTCAATTTTAGTCTCATCACTCCAAATTACCTTGTTCCAGAAGTTTTGAGGATTGTCTCTGTGCTGTTTTGCGTATTGTAGGCCAGATACTTTGTGGCATTTGCACAGTAATGGCTTTCTTCTGACGACTCGACCATGCAGCCCATTTTTCTTCAAGTGCCTCCTTATTGTTCAGCTTATAACAACCCCCTTACTAGATTTCAGAGAGTCCAGTATTTCAGCTGATGTTATTTGTGGGTTTTTCATTCCATCCTGAACAATTTTCCTGGCAGTTGTGGATGAAATATATGTTGGTCTACCTGAATGTGGTTTTGTTTTTACAGAGCCCCTGATTTTCCATTTGTTATTCACAGTTTAAATCCTGCTGACTGGCATTATCAATTCCTTGGATATCTTTTTGTATCCCTTCCCTGTTTTACACAATTCAACTACCTTTTCCTGTAGATCTGTTCACAATTTTATTGCTTTCAACATGACTCACATTCCATTGACATCAGTGGCTAGATTAAAGGTGCAAGAGTCTGTCTGGATCCCAGAAACTCAGATTTTATGCAAACACACTGATTACACGCAAACAGGTCACAAGTGAGGATGTTACCTTTAGTAGCCATTCAAACCAATTTGTGTCAACGTCTGTGCATGTTATCAGGCCAAAATCACCAGGGTATGTAAACTATTGATCAGGGTCATTTGGATGTTTTTGGTTGTCATTATGATTTAAAAAAAGAAGACACAGTTTGACAATAAATGGCTTCACCCAACCACTAACCATGTGTTAGGTGTCGAGTTCCCGCTGCTGCACAGGGGGAATCTTGATCCACCTCCACTGCAGTCTCTCATTCCTCTACAGCCCCAGTGGAGCCAGGCTCAGCCATTGTGTAACCAGCACTGTTCTGCGGCGAGCAGATGCTCCTGGGACTAAGTCCTGCTTTTCCGCTACTGAGCATGCCTAAGAGATGACCTCTCATTGGAGGTTGGGGGTCACATGCTCAGGTCCTGAAGCAGTTCCTATTGGACCACTAGGAAGGTCCTGGAGAGCTTTCTCTATAAAAGGTTTGCATAGCCACACGGCCATGCGCTAGTATCAACCTATGTTTATGAGCTTAGCTACCTTGTGGTCTGTGTCTTTATGTGCTCAGGGTCAGCTGTATAGCTACTAGATTTCTGACACCTCCGGAGATCAGTTCGTGTGTGTGAATTTAAAGCTGGCGTATAGCCACTAGAATTCAGGCACCTCCGGAGAGGAGTTGTTTGTGCTGATGCTGACTGTACGACCACTGTATGCTATCTGCTCTGTTAGTGAGCTGTGATCCTCTGTGAAGTTAACAGGGCACAGCATTATCCTAATCCCGGCAACTCTGTGAAGCAACAGAGTTTGCTCCTATACAGATCGGGTGACGGATTCCATGTCTATTCGGGTGTTGTACCGCCATATAGTGCCGCCATTTACTAGCAGCAGGTTCCACTCCTGCACGGTGGACCCTGGGTTGTGAACGCACCTATATAATCTCAATATTTACTCGGTGGGTTCCGCCAGCCCTAACACCATGAGTGGCGAAAAAGTTTTGGTGTTATCACTAATATTCTCTGAAAAAATGGCAAGAAAGCAAAAATTCTGCTGGGGTATGTAAACTTTTCAACACAACTGTGCATACAGTGGGTAAAGAAAGTATTCAGACCCATTTAAATTTTTCACTCACTCAGTTCATTTTGTTCTCAATTATGTACACTCTGCACCCCATCTTGACTGAAAAAAAACAGAAATGTAGAAATTTTTGCAATTTTATTAAAAAAGGAAAACTGAAATATCACATGGTCATAAGTATTCAGACCTTTTGCTCAGTATTGAGTAGAAGCACCTTTTGAGCTAGCACAGCCATGAGTCTACTTGGGAATGAGGCAACAAGTTTTTCACACCTGGATTTGGGGATCCTCTGCCATTCTTTCTTGCATATCCTCTCCAGTTCCGTCAGGTTGGATGGTGAACGTCGGTGGACAGCCATTTTCAGGTCTATCCAGAGATTTTCAATTGGGTTTAGGTAAGGGTTCTGTCTGGGCCAGTCAAGAATGGTCACAGAGTTGTTCTGAAGCCACTCCTTTGTTATTTTAGCTGTGTGTTTAGGGTCATTGTCTTGTTGAAAGGTGAACCTTCAGCCAAATCTGAGGTCCAGAGCACTCTGGAAGAGGTTTTCATCCATGATATCTCTGCACTTGGGTGCATTCCTGTTTCCTTCAATGCCAACCAGTCATCCTGTCCCTGCAGCTGAAAAACAACCCCACAGCATGATGCTGCCACCAACATGTTTCACTGTTGGGATGTATTGGGCAGGTGATGAGCAGTGCCTGGTTTTCTCCACACATACCACTTAGAATTATCACAAAAAAGGTCTATCTTCATCTTATCAGACCAGAGAATCTTATTTCTCAGAGTCTGGGAGTCCTTCATGTGTTTTTTTAGCAAACTCTATGCAGGGTTTCATACGTCTTGCACTGAGGAGAGGCTTCCGTCGGGCCACTCTGCCATAAAGGCTCGACTGGTGGAGGGCTGCAGTGGTAGTTGACTTTGTGGAACTTTCTCCCATCTCCCTACTGCATCTCTGGAGCTCAGCCACAGTGATCTTGGGGTTCTTCTTACCTCTCTCACCAAGGCTCTTCTCCCACGATTGCTCAGTTTGGCTGGATGGCCAGGTCTAGGAAGACTTCTGGTTGTCCCAAACGTCTTCCATTTAAGGATTATGGAGGCCACTGTGCTCTTTGGAACCTTCAGTACTGCAGAAATCTGTTGTAACCTTGGCCAGATCTGTGCCTTGCCACAATTCTGTCTCTGAGCTCCTTGGCCAGTTCGTTGGACCTCATGATTCTCATTTGGTCTGACATGCACTGTGAGCTGTGAGGTCTTATAAAGACAGATGTGTGCCATTCCAAATCAAGTCCTATCAGTTTAATTAAACACAGCTGGCCTCCAATGAAGGAGTAGAACCATCTCAAGGAGGATCACAAGGAAATGGACAGCATGTGACCTAAATATGAGTGTCTGAGAAAAGGGTCTGAATAGTTATGACCATGTGATATTTCAGTTTTTCTTTTTTTATTAAATTTGAAAAAAATTCTACAGTTTTTTTTTTTTCAGTCAAGTTTTGGGGTGCAGAGTGTACATTAATGTGAAAAAAATGAATTATTTTGAATTTTCCAAATGGCTGAAATGAAGCAAAGAGTAAAAAAATTAAAGGGGTCCGAATACTTTCCGTACCCACTGTATACCATATGTGTGAACATATTTGTTTTCGGTTCATGTATTATACTGTAATTGTAAAAAATTACAACCGCAGGATGACATCAAGTGACCTACAAAAGGAATGGCAAATGGCAGCTGGAGTGATGTGCATGGAAAAAACAGTTTGTAACAGGGTCTTAGAGGCAGGAGTCAAGTCATGTAAAGCTAGAAAAAAAGCCTTTCATCAATGATAAGCAAATGATAGCCACGCTGAAGTTTGACAAAGACCATAAGGATTGGACCATAAAGGACTGGAGTAATGTAATCTTCTCTGATGAGTCTAATTTTCAGCTTTACCCAACACCTGGTCATCTAATGGTTAGACGGAAACCTGGATTGGCGTACAAGTCACAGTGTCTTGCAACCACTGTGAAATTTGGTGGAGGATCAGTGATGATCTGGGGATGCTTCAGCAAGTCTGGAATTGGGCAGGGCAGGTTGTTCTTTGCGAAGGACATATGAATCAAGCCGCATACAAGGTTATCCTGGAAAAACAGTTGATTCCTTCTGCTCAGGCAATGTTCCCCAACTCTGAAGACTGTTTTTTCCAGCAGTACAATGCGCCATGCCACACAGCTAGGTCAATCAAGGTGTGGATGAAGGACCAACATATCAAATCCCTGTCATGGCCAGCCCAATCTCCAGACCTAAACCCCATTGAAAACCTCTGGAATGTAATCAAGAGGAAGATGGATAGTCACAAGCCATGAAACAAAGAAGAACTGCTTAAATTTTTGCGCAAGAAGCAGTGTGAAAGACTGGTGGAAAGCATGCCAAGACGCATGAAAGCTGTGATTAAAAGCCATGGCTATTCCACAAAATATTGATTTCTGAACTCTTCCTGAGTTAAAACATTAGTTTTCTGCCATTATTCTAAAGAGCCATAGCTTTTTTATTTATTTTTTGTCCATGGAGGTGTGCTAGGTCTTGTGATGGATAGTCACAAGCCATCAAACGAAGAACTGCTTAAATTTTTGTATCAGGAGCAGCATAAGGTCACCCAAAAGCAGTGTGAAAGACTGGTGGAAAGCATGCCAAGACGCATGAAAGCTGTGATTAAAAATCATGGTTATTCCACAAAATATTGATTTCTGAACTCTTCCTGAGTTAAAACATTAGTATTGCTGGTTCTAAATGATTATGAACTTTTTTGCATTATTTGAGGTCTGCAAGCAATGCATTTTTTTGTTATTTTGACCATTTCTCATTTTCAGAAAATAAATACAAAATTTATTGCTTGGAACTTCGGAGACATGTTATCAGTAGTTTATAGAATAAAAGAACAATTTACATTTTACTCAAAAATATACCTATAAAGAGAAAAATCAGACAAACTGAAAACTTTGCAGTGGTCTTTTAATTTTTTCCAGAGTTATATATACATATATATACAGTTGTGCTCAAATGTTTACATACCCAGGCAGAATTTTTGCTTTCTTGGCCTTTTTCAGAGAATATGAATGATAACACCAAAACTTTTTCTCCACTCTTCTCAACTCCACAAGTCTCGTTGTGGTAGTTGTGGATGAGGTTCTTTATTTTATCAGATGGTAAAGCTGCACACTCTTCTTGGCAAAAAGCCTCCAGTTCCTGTAAATTCCTGGGCTGTCTAGCATGAACTGCATGCTTGAGATCTCCCCAGGGTGGCTCAATAATATTGAGGTCAGGAGACTGAGATGGCGACTCCAGAACCTTCGCTTTGTTCTGCTGTAGCCAATGACAGGTTGACTTGGCCTTGTGTTTTGGATCATTGTCCTGTTGGAAAGCCCAAGTACCTCCCATACGCAGCAGTATTTGCTGATAACGTGCTGCATTCATCTTTCCTTCAACTTTGACCAAGTTTCCTGTGCCTTTGTAGCTCACACATCCCCAAAACATCAGCGATCCACTTCCGTGCTTTACAGTAGGAATGGTGTTCCTTTCATCATAGGCCTTGTTGACCTCTCTCCAAATGTAACGTTTATGGTTGTGGCCAAAAAGTTCAATTTTAGTCTCATCACTCCAAATTACCTTGTTCCAGAAGTTTTGAGGATTGTCTCTGTGCTGTTTTGCGTATTGTAGGCCAGATACTTTGTGGCATTTGCACAGTAATGGCTTTCTTCTGACGACTCGACCATGCAGCCCATTTTTCTTCAAGTGCCTCCTTATTGTTCAGCTTATAACAACCCCCTTACTAGATTTCAGAGAGTCCAGTATTTCAGCTGATGTTATTTGTGGGTTTTTCATTCCATCCTGAACAATTTTCCTGGCAGTTGTGGATGAAATATATGTTGGTCTACCTGAATGTGGTTTTGTTTTTACAGAGCCCCTGATTTTCCATTTGTTATTCACAGTTTAAATCCTGCTGACTGGCATTATCAATTCCTTGGATATCTTTTTGTATCCCTTCCCTGTTTTACACAATTCAACTACCTTTTCCTGTAGATCTGTTCACAATTTTATTGCTTTCAACATGACTCACATTCCATTGACATCAGTGGCTAGATTAAAGGTGCAAGAGTCTGTCTGGATCCCAGAAACTCAGATTTTATGCAAACACACTGATTACACGCAAACAGGTCACAAGTGAGGATGTTACCTTTAGTAGCCATTCAAACCAATTTGTGTCAACGTCTGTGCATGTTATCAGGCCAAAATCACCAGGGTATGTAAACTATTGATCAGGGTCATTTGGATGTTTTTGGTTGTCATTATGATTTAAAAAAAGAAGACACAGTTTGACAATAAATGGCTTCACCCAACCACTAACCATGTGTTAGGTGTCGAGTTCCCGCTGCTGCACAGGGGGAATCTTGATCCACCTCCACTGCAGTCTCTCATTCCTCTACAGCCCCAGTGGAGCCAGGCTCAGCCATTGTGTAACCAGCACTGTTCTGCGGCGAGCAGATGCTCCTGGGACTAAGTCCTGCTTTTCCGCTACTGAGCATGCCTAAGAGATGACCTCTCATTGGAGGTTGGGGGTCACATGCTCAGGTCCTGAAGCAGTTCCTATTGGACCACTAGGAAGGTCCTGGAGAGCTTTCTCTATAAAAGGTTTGCATAGCCACACGGCCATGCGCTAGTATCAACCTATGTTTATGAGCTTAGCTACCTTGTGGTCTGTGTCTGTATGTGCTCAGGGTCAGCTGTATAGCTACTAGATTTCTGACACCTCCGGAGATCAGTTCGTGTGTGTGAATTTAAAGCTGGCGTATAGCCACTAGAATTCAGGCACCTCCGGAGAGGAGTTGTTTGTGCTGATGCTGACTGTACGACCACTGTATGCTATCTGCTCTGTTAGTGAGCTGTGATCCTCTGTGAAGTTAACAGGGCACAGCATTATCCTAATCCCGGCAACTCTGTGAAGCAACAGAGTTTGCTCCTATACAGATCGGGTGACGGATTCCATGTCTATTCGGGTGTTGTAACGCCATATAGTGCCGCCATTTACTAGCAGCAGGTTCCACTCCTGCACGGTGGACCCTGGGTTGTGAACGCACCTATATAATCTCAATATTTACTCGGTGGGTTCCGCCAGCCCTAACACCATGAGTGGCGAAAAAGTTTTGGTGTTATCACTAATATTCTCTGAAAAAATGGCAAGAAAGCAAAAATTCTGCTGGGGTATGTAAACTTTTCAACACAACTGTGCATACAGTGGGTAAAGAAAGTATTCAGACCCATTTAAATTTTTCACTCACTCAGTTCATTTTGTTCTCAATTATGTACACTCTGCACCCCATCTTGACTGAAAAAAAAACAGAAATGTAGAAATTTTTGCAATTTTATTAAAAAAGGAAAACTGAAATATCACATGGTCATAAGTATTCAGACCTTTTGCTCAGTATTGAGTAGAAGCACCTTTTGAGCTAGCACAGCCATGAGTCTACTTGGGAATGAGGCAACAAGTTTTTCACACCTGGATTTGGGGATCCTCTGCCATTCTTTCTTGCATATCCTCTCCAGTTCCATCAGGTTGGATGGTGAACGTCGGTGGACAGCCATTTTCAGGTCTCTCCAGAGATTTTCAATTGGGTTTAGGTAAGGGTTCTGTCTGGGCCAGTCAAGAATGGTCACAGAGTTGTTCTGAAGCCACTCCTTTGTTATTTTAGCTGTGTGTTTAGGGTCATTGTCTTGTTGAAAGGTGAACCTTCAGCCAAATCTGAGGTCCAGAGCACTCTGGAAGAGGTTTTCATCCATGATATCTCTGCACTTGGGTGCATTCCTGTTTCCTTCAATGCCAACCAGTCATCCTGTCCCTGCAGCTGAAAAACAACCCCACAGCATGATGCTGCCACCAACATGTTTCACTGTTGGGATGTATTGGGCAGGTGATGAGCAGTGCCTGGTTTTCTCCACACATACCACTTAGAATTATCACAAAAAAGGTCTATCTTCATCTTATCAGACCAGAGAATCTTATTTCTCAGAGTCTGGGAGTCCTTCATGTGTTTTTTTAGCAAACTCTATGCAGGGTTTCATACGTCTTGCACTGAGGAGAGGCTTCCGTCGGGCCACTCTGCCATAAAGGCTCGACTGGTGGAGGGCTGCAGTGGTAGTTGACTTTGTGGAACTTTCTCCCATCTCCCTACTGCATCTCTGGAGCTCAGCCACAGTGATCTTGGGGTTCTTCTTACCTCTCTCACCAAGGCTCTTCTCCCACGATTGCTCAGTTTGGCTGGATGGCCAGGTCTAGGAAGACTTCTGGTTGTCCCAAACGTCTTCCATTTAAGGATTATGGAGGCCACTGTGCTCTTTGGAACCTTCAGTACTGCAGAAATCTGTTGTAACCTTGGCCAGATCTGTGCCTTGCCACAATTCTGTCTCTGAGCTCCTTGGCCAGTTCGTTGGACCTCATGATTCTCATTTGGTCTGACATGCACTGTGAGCTGTGAGGTCTTATAAAGACAGATGTGTGCCATTCCAAATCAAGTCCTATCAGTTTAATTAAACACAGCTGGCCTCCAATGAAGGAGTAGAACCATCTCAAGGAGGATCACAAGGAAATGGACAGCATGTGACCTAAATATGAGTGTCTGAGAAAAGGGTCTGAATAGTTATGACCATGTGATATTTCAGTTTTTCTTTTTTTATTAAATTTGAAAAAAATTCTACAGTTTTTTTTTTTCAGTCAAGTTTTGGGGTGCAGAGTGTACATTAATGTGAAAAAAATGAATTATTTTGAATTTTCCAAATGGCTGAAATGAAGCAAAGAGTAAAAAAATTAAAGGGGTCCGAATACTTTCCGTACCCACTGTATACCATATGTGTGAACATATTTGTTTTCGGTTCATGTATTATACTGTAATTGTAAAAAATTACAACCGCAGGATGACATCAAGTGACCTACAAAAGGAATGGCAAATGGCAGCTGGAGTGATGTGCATGGAAAAAACAGTTTGTAACAGGGTCTTAGAGGCAGGAGTCAAGTCATGTAAAGCTAGAAAAAAAGCCTTTCATCAATGATAAGCAAATGATAGCCACGCTGAAGTTTGACAAAGACCATAAGGATTGGACCATAAAGGACTGGAGTAATGTAATCTTCTCTGATGAGTCTAATTTTCAGCTTTACCCAACACCTGGTCATCTAATGGTTAGACGGAAACCTGGATTGGCGTACAAGTCACAGTGTCTTGCAACCACTGTGAAATTTGGTGGAGGATCAGTGATGATCTGGGGATGCTTCAGCAAGTCTGGAATTGGGCAGGGCAGGTTGTTCTTTGCGAAGGACATATGAATCAAGCCGCATACAAGGTTATCCTGGAAAAACAGTTGATTCCTTCTGCTCAGGCAATGTTCCCCAACTCTGAAGACTGTTTTTTCCAGCAGTACAATGCGCCATGCCACACAGCTAGGTCAATCAAGGTGTGGATGAAGGACCAACATATCAAATCCCTGTCATGGCCAGCCCAATCTCCAGACCTAAACCCCATTGAAAACCTCTGGAATGTAATCAAGAGGAAGATGGATAGTCACAAGCCATGAAACAAAGAAGAACTGCTTAAATTTTTGCGCAAGAAGCAGTGTGAAAGACTGGTGGAAAGCATGCCAAGACGCATGAAAGCTGTGATTAAAAGCCATGGCTATTCCACAAAATATTGATTTCTGAACTCTTCCTGAGTTAAAACATTAGTTTTCTGCCATTATTCTAAAGAGCCATAGCTTTTTTATTTATTTTTTGTCCATGGAGGTGTGCTAGGTCTTGTGATGGATAGTCACAAGCCATCAAACGAAGAACTGCTTAAATTTTTGTATCAGGAGCAGCATAAGGTCACCCAAAAGCAGTGTGAAAGACTGGTGGAAAGCATGCCAAGACGCATGAAAGCTGTGATTAAAAATCATGGTTATTCCACAAAATATTGATTTCTGAACTCTTCCTGAGTTAAAACATTAGTATTGCTGGTTCTACATGATTATGAACTTTTTTGCATTATTTGAGGTCTGCAAGCAATGCATTTTTTTGTTATTTTGACCATTTCTCATTTTCAGAAAATAAATACAAAATTTATTGCTTGGAACTTCGGAGACATGTTATCAGTAGTTTATAGAATAAAAGAACAATTTACATTTTACTCAAAAATATACCTATAAAGAGAAAAATCAGACAAACTGAAAACTTTGCAGTGGTCTTTTAATTTTTTCCAGAGTTATATATACATATATATACAGTTGTGCTCAAATGTTTACATACCCAGGCAGAATTTTTGCTTTCTTGGCCTTTTTCAGAGAATATGAATGATAACACCAAAACTTTTTCTCCACTCTTCTCAACTCCACAAGTCTCGTTGTGGTAGTTGTGGATGAGGTTCTTTATTTTATCAGATGGTAAAGCTGCACACTCTTCTTGGCAAAAAGCCTCCAGTTCCTGTAAATTCCTGGGCTGTCTAGCATGAACTGCATGCTTGAGATCTCCCCAGGGTGGCTCAATAATATTGAGGTCAGGAGACTGAGATGGCGACTCCAGAACCTTCGCTTTGTTCTGCTGTAGCCAATGACAGGTTGACTTGGCCTTGTGTTTTGGATCATTGTCCTGTTGGAAAGCCCAAGTACCTCCCATACGCAGCAGTATTTGCTGATAACGTGCTGCATTCATCTTTCCTTCAACTTTGACCAAGTTTCCTGTGCCTTTGTAGCTCACACATCCCCAAAACATCAGCGATCCACTTCCGTGCTTTACAGTAGGAATGGTGTTCCTTTCATCATAGGCCTTGTTGACCTCTCTCCAAATGTAACGTTTATGGTTGTGGCCAAAAAGTTCAATTTTAGTCTCATCACTCCAAATTACCTTGTTCCAGAAGTTTTGAGGATTGTCTCTGTGCTGTTTTGCGTATTGTAGGCCAGATACTTTGTGGCATTTGCACAGTAATGGCTTTCTTCTGACGACTCGACCATGCAGCCCATTTTTCTTCAAGTGCCTCCTTATTGTTCAGCTTATAACAACCCCCTTACTAGATTTCAGAGAGTCCAGTATTTCAGCTGATGTTATTTGTGGGTTTTTCATTCCATCCTGAACAATTTTCCTGGCAGTTGTGGATGAAATATATGTTGGTCTACCTGAATGTGGTTTTGTTTTTACAGAGCCCCTGATTTTCCATTTGTTATTCACAGTTTAAATCCTGCTGACTGGCATTATCAATTCCTTGGATATCTTTTTGTATCCCTTCCCTGTTTTACACAATTCAACTACCTTTTCCTGTAGATCTGTTCACAATTTTATTGCTTTCAACATGACTCACATTCCATTGACATCAGTGGCTAGATTAAAGGTGCAAGAGTCTGTCTGGATCCCAGAAACTCAGATTTTATGCAAACACACTGATTACACGCAAACAGGTCACAAGTGAGGATGTTACCTTTAGTAGCCATTCAAACCAATTTGTGTCAACGTCTGTGCATGTTATCAGGCCAAAATCACCAGGGTATGTAAACTATTGATCAGGGTCATTTGGATGTTTTTGGTTGTCATTATGATTTAAAAAAAGAAGACACAGTTTGACAATAAATGGCTTCACCCAACCACTAACCATGTGTTAGGTGTCGAGTTCCCGCTGCTGCACAGAGGGAATCTTGATCCACCTCCACTGCAGTCTCTCATTCCTCTACAGCCCCAGTGGAGCCAGGCTCAGCCATTGTGTAACCAGCACTGTTCTGCGGCGAGCAGATGCTCCTGGGACTAAGTCCTGCTTTTCCGCTACTGAGCATGCCTAAGAGATGACCTCTCATTGGAGGTTGGGGGTCACATGCTCAGGTCCTGAAGCAGTTCCTATTGGACCACTAGGAAGGTCCTGGAGAGCTTTCTCTATAAAAGGTTTGCATAGCCACACGGCCATGCGCTAGTATCAACCTATGTTTATGAGCTTAGCTACCTTGTGGTCTGTGTCTGTATGTGCTCAGGGTCAGCTGTATAGCTACTAGATTTCTGACACCTCCGGAGATCAGTTCGTGTGTGTGAATTTAAAGCTGGCGTATAGCCACTAGAATTCAGGCACCTCCGGAGAGGAGTTGTTTGTGCTGATGCTGACTGTACGACCACTGTATGCTATCTGCTCTGTTAGTGAGCTGTGATCCTCTGTGAAGTTAACAGGGCACAGCATTATCCTAATCCCGGCAACTCTGTGAAGCAACAGAGTTTGCTCCTATACAGATCGGGTGACGGATTCCATGTCTATTCGGGTGTTGTAACGCCATATAGTGCCGCCATTTACTAGCAGCAGGTTCCACTCCTGCACGGTGGACCCTGGGTTGTGAACGCACCTATATAATCTCAATATTTACTCGGTGGGTTCCGCCAGCCCTAACACCATGAGTGGCGAAAAAGTTTTGGTGTTATCACTAATATTCTCTGAAAAAATGGCAAGAAAGCAAAAATTCTGCTGGGGTATGTAAACTTTTCAACACAACTGTGCATACAGTGGGTAAAGAAAGTATTCAGACCCATTTAAATTTTTCACTCACTCAGTTCATTTTGTTCTCAATTATGTACACTCTGCACCCCATCTTGACTGAAAAAAAAACAGAAATGTAGAAATTTTTGCAATTTTATTAAAAAAGGAAAACTGAAATATCACATGGTCATAAGTATTCAGACCTTTTGCTCAGTATTGAGTAGAAGCACCTTTTGAGCTAGCACAGCCATGAGTCTACTTGGGAATGAGGCAACAAGTTTTTCACACCTGGATTTGGGGATCCTCTGCCATTCTTTCTTGCATATCCTCTCCAGTTCCATCAGGTTGGATGGTGAACGTCGGTGGACAGCCATTTTCAGGTCTCTCCAGAGATTTTCAATTGGGTTTAGGTAAGGGTTCTGTCTGGGCCAGTCAAGAATGGTCACAGAGTTGTTCTGAAGCCACTCCTTTGTTATTTTAGCTGTGTGTTTAGGGTCATTGTCTTGTTGAAAGGTGAACCTTCAGCCAAATCTGAGGTCCAGAGCACTCTGGAAGAGGTTTTCATCCATGATATCTCTGCACTTGGGTGCATTCCTGTTTCCTTCAATGCCAACCAGTCATCCTGTCCCTGCAGCTGAAAAACAACCCCACAGCATGATGCTGCCACCAACATGTTTCACTGTTGGGATGTATTGGGCAGGTGATGAGCAGTGCCTGGTTTTCTCCACACATACCACTTAGAATTATCACAAAAAAGGTCTATCTTCATCTTATCAGACCAGAGAATCTTATTTCTCAGAGTCTGGGAGTCCTTCATGTGTTTTTTTAGCAAACTCTATGCAGGGTTTCATACGTCTTGCACTGAGGAGAGGCTTCCGTCGGGCCACTCTGCCATAAAGGCTCGACTGGTGGAGGGCTGCAGTGGTAGTTGACTTTGTGGAACTTTCTCCCATCTCCCTACTGCATCTCTGGAGCTCAGCCACAGTGATCTTGGGGTTCTTCTTACCTCTCTCACCAAGGCTCTTCTCCCACGATTGCTCAGTTTGGCTGGATGGCCAGGTCTAGGAAGACTTCTGGTTGTCCCAAACGTCTTCCATTTAAGGATTATGGAGGCCACTGTGCTCTTTGGAACCTTCAGTACTGCAGAAATCTGTTGTAACCTTGGCCAGATCTGTGCCTTGCCACAATTCTGTCTCTGAGCTCCTTGGCCAGTTCGTTGGACCTCATGATTCTCATTTGGTCTGACATGCACTGTGAGCTGTGAGGTCTTATAAAGACAGATGTGTGCCATTCCAAATCAAGTCCTATCAGTTTAATTAAACACAGCTGGCCTCCAATGAAGGAGTAGAACCATCTCAAGGAGGATCACAAGGAAATGGACAGCATGTGACCTAAATATGAGTGTCTGAGAAAAGGGTCTGAATAGTTATGACCATGTGATATTTCAGTTTTTCTTTTTTTATTAAATTTGAAAAAAATTCTACAGTTTTTTTTTTCAGTCAAGTTTTAGGGTGCAGAGTGTACATTAATGTGAAAAAAATGAATTATTTTGAATTTTCCAAATGGCTGAAATGAAGCAAAGAGTAAAAAAATTAAAGGGGTCCGAATACTTTCCGTACCCACTGTATACCATATGTGTGAACATATTTGTTTTCGGTTCATGTATTATACTGTAATTGTAAAAAATAGCCTGGCTCTTTAAAGGGTTATTCACCAAATAATGAAGTTATCCCAGATCCATCGGATCGAGGATAACTTGATGATCACTGGGGATTCAACTACTAAGTGTGAACGGTGGTAAGTGTGACTTGTGATTCAGTGACTTTGGATTCAAGGAGTTTCCAAGGGAGGAATTACTGAATTGCTTTCTGTATCTTATTAACACTTTGCATTTGTTTTTTTTTGTTTTTTTTATTTAACGTTTCTGTGTGTGGCAATCCCCATTAGGAAATGTGCTCCACTATTGCTAATGCCATCCAGTGCACATCTTGCCACATGTATGAAATGCTTGAGCAGCCGGTCGAGGGTGCATACTGCTGTGCGAGATGTGAGCACATTGTGCTTTTGGAAGCCCAGATTCTGGATCTAAATGTGCAGCTGGCAACACGGAGATCCATTGACAATATGGAAAGGAGTCTTCTGCTCACGGGGATAGATGAGGCGGGGGATGGTAGGATGGAGGTGCAGGACAGTGAAGCAGCTAGCTGGGTGACAGAAGGCGGGGTAGAGGGAAGAGTGCCAGGGAGGCTAGTCCTGATCTGGCACACCCCAATAAGTTTGCTAAGTTGGCAGATGAGGGGGGTGCCAGCACAGGGGTAGCACTGCTGCAGCCAGGCATGTTTTCTGAAAGCCAGAGGAGTGACTGCTCCAGTAAGGAGGGAAATAGGAGAGCAGGGCAGGCCAGACAGGTGCTGGTAGTGGGGGACTCAATTTTTAGGGGAACAGATAGGGCAATCTGTCACAAAGACAGGGATCATCGAACGGTGTGCTGCCTACCTGGCGCTCGAGTCCGACACATCGCTGATCGGGTTGACAGATTACTGGGAGGGGCTGGTGAGGACCCAGCAGTCATGTTGCACATTGGCACAAATGACAAAGTTAGAGGTAGGTGGAAGGTCCTTAAAGATGATTTCAGGGAGTTAGGTTGCAAGCTGAAAGCAAGGACCTCCAACGTGGTATTTTACAAAATACTGCCTGTACCACGTGCCACGCAAGAGAGGCAACGGGAGATTAGGGAGGTTAATAAGTGGCTCAAGAATTGGTCTAGGAAGGAGGGGTTTGGGTTCCTGCAGAACTGGGCCGACTTCTCAGTTGGCTACAGGCTCTACGCTAGGGACGGGCTGCACCTCAATGGGGAGGGTGCAGCTGTGTTGGAGGAGAAGATGGCTAGAAGGTTGGAGGAGTGTTTAAACTAGGGATTGGGGGGAGGGTATTCATTTTATGGGAGGGGAAGATAGTGCAGATAGAGACCTGGGCACAAATAAGGAAGTTGGGGGTGGCGGTGGCATAGGGGGTTGGGTTAGATCAATTAATAATTTAAGAAAGAATAGAGGTGCAGAGAGATACATAAAATGTATGTATACTAATGCCAGAAGCCTCGCCAACAAAATGGACGAATTAGAACTAATGTTGTTGGAGCATAATTATGACATGGTAGGGATATCTGAAACGTGGCTGGATGAGAGGCATGACTGGGCTGTTAATTTGCAGGGTTATAGTCTGTTCAGAAATGACCGAATGGATAGGCGAGGGGGAGGGATGTGTCTATATGTAAAATCATCCTTAAAACCCATCCTGTGTGATAATATAGGTGAATCTAATGAAAATGTAGAGTCCCTGTGGGTGGAGATAAGGGGAGGGGGAAAAAATAATAAATTACTGATAGGGGTTTGTTATAAATCTCCAAAAATAATGGAAGCAACGGAGAATATCCTCGTAAAGCAAATAGATGAAGCTGCGACTCAAGGAGAAGTCATTATTATGGGGGACTTCAACTACCCTGAAATAGATTGGGGAACAGAAACCTGCAGTTCCAGCAAAGGTAATCAGTTTTTGACAACTATGAAAGACAATTACCTTTCACAACTGGTTCAGGACCCAACAAGAAGGGGGGCACTGCTAGACCTAATATTAACCAACAGGCCAGACCGCATAGCAAACATAAGGGTTGGGGGTCACTTGGGGAATAGTGATCACAAAATAATAAGTTTTCATGTATCCTTTAATAAGATGTGTAGTAGAGGGGTTACAAGGACACTAAACTTCAGGAGGGCAAATTTCCAATGGATGAGAGAGGATCTTGGTGCAATTAACTTGGATGATATCCTGAGACATAAAAATACACAACGAAAATGGAAGACAATTATTAGCATCCTGGATAGGACCTGTGCACAGTATATACCGTATGGGAATAAACATACTAGAAATAGGAGGAAACCAATATGGCTAAATAGAGCTGAAATGGTGAATGGTGGATGAGGATGAGGAAAAAGCCAATATGCTAAATGACTTTTTTTCATCAGTATTTACACAAGCAAATTCCATGGCAGACAATATGATCAGTGATAACAAAAATTCCCCATTAAATGTCACCTGCTTAACCCAGCAGGAAGTACGGCGGCGTCTAAAAATCACTAAAATTTACAAATCTCCAGGCCCGGATGGGATACAGTCATTGATAGACCATTATTTTTAATCTTTAACGAGTCCATAATAACAGGGTCTGTACCACAGGACTGGCGTATAGCAAATGTGGTGCCAATATTCAAAAAGGGGACAAAAACTGAACTCGGTAATTATAGGCAAGTAAGCTTAACCTCTACTGTGGGTAAAATTCTGGAGGGCATTCTAAGGGATGCTATACTGGAGTATCTGAAGAGGAATAACCTCATGACCCAGTATCAGCACGGGTTTACTAGGGACTGTTCCTGTCAGACTAATCTGATCAGATTCTATGAAGAGGTAAGTTCCAGACTGGACCAAGGGAACCCAGTGGACATAGTGTATATGGACTTTTCAAAAGCTTTTGATACGGTGCCACACAAAAGGTTGATACATAAAATGAGAATAATGGGGATAGGGGAAAATATGTGTAAGTGGGTTAAGAGCTGGCTCAGGGATAGGAAACAAAGGGTGGTTATTAATGGAGCACACTCGGACTGGGTCGCGGTTAGCAGTGGGGTACCACAGGGGTCAGTATTGGGCACTCTTCTTTTTAACATATTTATTAATGACCTTGTAGGGGGCATTCAGAGCAGAATTTCAATATTTGCAGATGACACTAAACTCTGCAGGGTAATCAATACAGAGGAGGACAATTTTATATTACTGGATGATTATGTAAACTAGAAGCTTGGGCTGATAAATGGCAAATGAGCTTTAATGGGGATAAATGTAAGGTCATGCACTTGGGTAGAAGTAATAAGATGAATAACTATGTGCTTAATTCTAAAACTCTGGGCAAAACCATCAATGAAAAAGACCTGGGTGTATGGGTGGATGACAAACTCATATTCAGTGGCCAGTGTCAGGCAGCTGCTACAAAGGCAAATATAATAATGGGATGCATTAAAAGAGGTATAGTTGCACATGAGGAGAACATAATTTTACCTCTATACAAGTCACTAGTTCGACCACACTTAGAATACTGTGCACAGTTCTGGTCTCCGGTGTATAAGAAAGACATAGCTGAACTGGAGCGGGTTCAGAGAAGAGTGACCAAGGTTATTAGAGGACTGGGGGGTCTGCAATGCAATACCAAGATAGGTTATTACACTTGGGGCTATTTAGTTTGGAAAAACAAAGACTAAGGGGTGATCTTATTTTAATGTATAAATATATGAGGGGACAGTACAAAGACCTTTCTGATGATCTTTTTAATCATAGACCTGAGACATGGACAAGGGGGCATCCTCTACGTCTGGAGTAAAGAAGGTTTAAGCATAATAACAGACGCGGGTTCTTTACTGTAAGAGCAGTGAGACTATGGAACTCTCTGCCGTATGATGTTGTAATGAGTGATTCATTACTTAAATTTAAGAGGGGACTGGATACCTTTCTGGAAAAGTATAATGTTACAGGGTATATACACTAGATTCCTTGATAGGGCGTTGATCCAGGGAACTAGCCTGATTGCCGTATGTGGAGTCGGGAAGGAATTTTTTTCCCCAAAGTGAAACTTACTATTTGCCACATGGGGTTTTTTGCCTTCCTCTGGATCAACATGTTAGGGCATGTTAGGTTAGGCTATGGATTGAACTAGATGGACTTAAAGTCTTCCTTTAACCTTAATAACTATGTTACTATGTTACTGGGCCCCCCAGAGTTTCTGAGAACTGTGCTCTGCAGTATAGTCCTGGATGGATCAGAGTTGTGCATGCTCGGCCTCTGCTCTATTCACTATTCACTATTACTATGGAGCTGCTGAGCGCTGCGCTCGGCTATTTCCATCAGTTCCATAGACAAATGAAGAAAGTAGATACCGGATGATACAGATACCAGACATGTAATGCCGGTTCCAGCAGTAATCACTAATCACGAGGATGTACTTTGCACACTTGCTGGCATGTGCCAAATAGACTACTAGACTGTCAGCCACATCTTTCAATGTTCTATTCGCTGACATAGCTGACACTAGTTGTCACTTGACTGCAAATATCTATATATATAATTGTCTAAGGGTTTTTCTGTCTGTCTGTCTGTCCTGGAAATCCCGCGTCTCTGATTGGTCGAGGCCGCCTGGCCTCGACCAATCAGCGACGGGCACAGCATGGCGACGATGATGTCATAAAAGTTGCCTCGAGCAATCAGCGACGGGCACAGTCTGCCGCGAATTCGCATCGACCAATCAGCGACGAGCACAGTATCGACGTAGATGTCATAATGGTTGCCATGGCGACGATGATGTCATAAAGGTTGCCTCGACCAATCAGTGACGGGCACAGTCTGCCGCGAATTCTGGAATCATCATTGTCCATATACTACGGGGACATGCATATTCTAGTTAGAATCGGGCCACAATCTAGTATATATATATATATATATATATATATCTATAGATATATATATATATATATATATATAGATATATATATATATATATATATATATGTATATATAGATAAAGATATATGTATGTATATAAATATACTGCATATATATTCTCCATCTCAGTGAAAAAATATAAATATATATTTTTTAGAGGTGTGAACGCCCTTCCTTGCAGGGCAGTAATAATGAGGGCAATCTGGCCTGTTGCTTGTTTTCTGAGGCTTCGGGGGTTCCATTGCCAGATAGCCCTCACCATAAGCAGTGTACCGGGCAGGGAGGTATGTCCAGGCACATTTCTTGCATGGGGGCCCCAAGCTGTCAGTGTCCGCCCCTGACTAGGAGAACACCTGACTCTTCGCTAGAGCCCTTGATGATGGTGTTAGATTTGACTCTGGATGTATGCCAGCTGGTACTCCAGGACAGGCCTTGAACATATGGCAGTTAACCCCTAAAAGGGCAGGTAGTTGGAATGGTCAGGAATGGAGAGACTAGGCTGGTACAGGCAGGCCTGGTAGGTCCTGGCATGTACGGATGGAATACAAACTGGCATATCAGGTGCAGTCAGGCACAGCTACTATACAGACTGGCACAGCAGGTGCAGGCTGATATGGCTGGTATATAGGAAGGCACGGCAAGTGGAGGCAGGTACGGCTGGTATACAAACTGGCACAGCAAGTGCAGGTAGGTATGGCTGGTATACAGACAGGCAAGCAAGTGCTGGCAGGCACAGTTGGTTTACAGGCAGACAGGTGCTGGAGGTCACAGCTGGAATATAGAAACACACTGCTCATACAGGCAGATAAATACAGCAGGTATACTGGCTGGCAGGTACAGGGGACCTGAGAACTAGCAAGCGTGCAGACTTCTGACACAACACATTGCTCAGGCACATCTAAACAGGTGGAGGTTCCTTAAATAATGTGTCTCCCAGCCATTAGCTGAGGACACTTTAGAACGGCTTGTGCTGTCCCTCTAAGAGAGAGGGAGTGCATGCGCCCTTAACACAGTGCACAGAAATCTGCGAGCTGTGCACAGACCCACGGCAGAAGGAGGTGGAGGAAGTGCGGGATAGGGGTTGCGGCGGTGAGTGACTCGATGTACCTGCTGGGGGAGGAGAGAAGCGTACAGGGACACCAGAGCTACAGTATGATTGGTTATGTTAATCTTTTACACAGTAAATTTTGCTTTATAGCTGTATGTTGTAACGTATGTATGTACAGTATGTAGGTAATCTTACCATAGGCAGCAACAGTGTTATATGATTATTTTATATGTCTAAAATTTTTAGTTAAATGGTGAGGCTTGCATGAAGAAACATACCGGGCCTGATTCATCAAAGCTTTTTCGTCAATATTCTGGTGGAAAAAGCTTTAAAAAGTCACATACTTTTGGGGCAACTGCAGGCTGTGCTAAAATTATGCAACTTTTGGCATTGTCATACTGTTTTCTCCGAGCTCTGACAAAATAGACGGAGCTGGGTTGGAATGGTTTGTGGCCACTGCTGCTTGTCAAATTTATAACAATCAGCAGCATTTGCAACACCACAAATCTTACTGCAACAAGGTCTGAAGTAGGATTTATGGCAAGGCACACACAATGGTGCACCCTACTCATCCAACTCTCTTCATTCATGAACATCTGACTCCAGCACAGCTCCTCATCAAGATTGGCGTGAACAATGCTGGTCTTGACAAATCGGACCCATAGAATCCCTTGTAGGTTGTGCTCCTGATGTGTTAAGATCCTAGCAACTACGGCTGAATTGGGGCGCTCACAGAGTCATACCTCTTCCACTGTAAGGCCGGTTTCACATTTGCGGTTGTGTCTGCAGCATTTCTGACGCATACATCCGCATGCGTCTTGATTTCATTTCTTTTACATTGTGGACGCAGGTTCATGCATTTGCATGCGTTTGCCTGCGTTTGCTTACGCATGCATGTTTTCGCGGTGTGCGGTGGGGTGCAGCTAACGCACCATGTTGCAATTTTTGAGGAGGCAAATTTCCGTCAAATATGTGCAGGCATGCGTATGCGGATGAGTGCGTTAAAAAACGCATTAATGTCTTTGGGTACGCATGTTTTTGCATACGCATGCGTTCGATACGCTTGCGTACTTCGGACTGCACATGTCCAGGAACTGATTTAGACACATCTATTGAGACACACCCTCCTGGATATATATCGAACGCATGCGCATAAAAAGCGCAAGCACATGCAAACGCAGCATTTTTTTGCCGTGATGCGTAAGCTGATGCAGATAAAAAACGCTGCATTAGCATGCATTAACAAGACACTGCAGACTCAACTGCAAATTTGAAACTAGCCCAAACTCTTCTCTATTGCTGCACTCTGCATTGTGCAGTGATCGAGATTACAGCAGCTGGGCTTAATATAATAAAGTTTTGAATATGTGCATGTTCTTCACATCCAATACTTCATTATACTCAGTTTTGTTATCTCCAGTGATTGCTGCCTGTGTAGAACATTGCAGCCGATAACAAAGTCACCTCGACTGCTGTGCTCTGCCTAGGTAATAACTGAAATGACAGCGGTTGAGCTTATTATAATTAAGTACTGGACTCTATGCATAATATTAATAAATATTTCCCTTGCCCCTTTGATGGCAGCCAATGCTATGACATTATGCCAAATATTTTTTGGAGTATGCAGTAAACTTGACATTGGTATGGTCAATCTTCGTAGGGTGCTTAACCTTTTAGGCCCCAGGCCTGAAGATTGCCCCCTCCCCCTTTAAACCATAAATGACACTAAAGCCATTGTTGGATAATTTTGGCCACAGCAGCCTTTATTAAACAAACAAATTAAACATTACATGAATAACTAATCAATAAATCGGGGGTGGGTCCTTGAAGTTTGAAAATCTGGCGATTAAACAAAAACCGTAACAAACAGTGGACGAACCAACCGTAACTTACTCCCAGCCGTTACCCCCTGGCTCGGGAGCACCAAATCACCCCGAAGGGTGCCATCGTCCAATGAACCCCTGAGGATCAAGCCACCGCTGGCCAAATCCCCCCAAAATCACCAGACCAAATAACCACCACATAAGATCAACTGAGGAATCCATATACCCACGGACACCTAGCGCAATTTAGCACCAACATCAAGGACCCCTCCCAACCGCTAGCTACTATGACCCGAAAAATAAACTAACCCTTGGAAAAAATAACAAAAACAGGGTGGGCGGGCGGGACTTCTCGCTGCGCTTCAGAGCGGGAAAGCGCCCCGCTCCTCCCCCCCTTACCCTTATAAACCCCCCACCCATTACCATAGCCACCCCCTTAAATGACTCATTTCTCCCACCCCCACCCCCTTTCTTCCCCAACCCCTGTCATGTCAGCTTCCACTAAGCGCCCCATGGGGGATGGGCGCCTGCTCCAGCCTGCACTTTACAACTTTATGCTCTTCATGCTCTTCATTTGCACTTACTAGGTTAGGTGATGATGTCTAGCAATGCATTAAATATTGGTGTATTTTTTCGCTCTGTTTCACTGCATATCCCTGTACATTATTTCTTTTCATGCAGTGCTATTTCCTGAAGTATCAATTAGCAGGAATGTAAGAGAACACACAGTGCATTTCTCAGTGCACATTGTGATTGGCCTCCGACAGTAAACTATTGTGCATAACAGGTATGTACTGGCCACCAAATAAAAAGTTGTTAGACCTGTTCTGCCCACACCATCAATAACAGAAATCATTTCACATACAGTATTATTCCAACATAATACAGAGGGTTATCAAATCTGTGTTTAACCCCTTGCAAACATTGAACACCCCCGGTAACCGGTAGTTACAGTGATGTTGCCTTCCTTTCAGGGAGGGTGATATCATGCTTGGAGGCAAGGAGGATTCCCTTTACCAGGTAACACTCCTACATACAGCACATTCTGAATCCAGGCCAGAAGGGGGAGCTCTGAACCTGAATTCAGGGGAGCTTCCCCAGCTTTACGTATTCTGGTCTGGAGGAGGAGTTAGACAGTTGGTCCAGGGAGACTAGGAGAGAAGTTCAGTCTGGAGAGACAGAGAAGAGTGAGGAGTGGAGAGCAGACAGCGGAGCCGTGCAGCCAGGACTGAGCTGCAGCTCCAGGAAAGGAAGTGAGCCAGAGGGGGTTGAATGTAGTGAAGCATCAGAGGAAAGGAGCACAGGAGTAAGAAAGGGGCTCAGAGGGGAACTGTGACCCGGCACCCTCAGAGCCGAAGCGCAGGAACCGGGCACCGGGAGCCCGGGGTTGTGTTGTACTCCAGGTCGCACGGCAGATCCAGAGGGCATAGGACTTTAAGTAATTTGCCCGCACCCACACCTGAAGGTGCAGCAGTACACTAAGAGCCCAGTCATGAAAAAAATATATATATAAAGAAATATATACAAATCTAATAATGAGAGAAAAAATATATATGTATATATATCAATAATCTTAAATCAAATAAAACAGAAGCATAATAAAGTGTAAAATACCTTTATTAAATTTAATAGCAAAAAAGTGGCACTACAGAAGTGTGCCTGTACTTAGAGATGAATACAATATTTGTGCTTTTCTTTAAAAAAAATGTTTTATATGTATAAAAATATAGAAATGTATATATAAATAGCACAAGTGGAACGGACATAAACAAAAGGAAAAAATAAATTCATAGAAAAAATCATCAGCAGAAATAACTAATCACTTGAACCATGATGCGTACAACAGTGCATTCAGGGGCATATATGTGTGTGCAAAAAAGAACAAGCAAATGACGCATGCAGCAGTGCATTAAAAAAACATAATATATATGTGTAACCATGTGCAGAAAAATATGTGCAAAATTGCAAAAAAGTGCACAAGTGCAGAGAAAATATATGCCAAGACTGTTATAAAATAGTAGGCAATATTCACACAAATATAGGTGCTATGTGCACCCAAAGCACATATGGTGAGCGCCAGGTTCAAAGTAAGAAATTAGTATATAATATGTACCTTTTAGGGTCCGTTCCTCCAAGTACAGCGCACCCCGACGCACGTTACGGATACAATCCTTCGTCTGGGGGTGGTGTACAGGAGGAACCGGAGGGTCCATATATAAACAAGCAAAAACGCAGATGAGAGGAACAGAAGCGAAATGGCGCATGCGCCGCCAGGAGGACCCGGAAGTGTGCAGAGCCCGTGGCACGCGACCCGGCAGCAAAGGAACCGCTACCATGGTAACAAAGACGCGAGATGCGCTCGTCTCGTGACACAGGCAACATATGCACACAGCGACGGCTCACTGACATAGGTGTATGCAGGAAAAGAAAAAGCTGATGTAGAGCCAAGAAGGATATGCGTGCAGGAGACTATGCAAGAATATGAAATGAGGAAGGAATATGTAATCAGTGCATGTAAGATATAAATATGTGCATGTATGTGATGAAGAGTAAAGTGTATGAAATTATCTGCTAAATATAAAATAAGGTGCTGATTATAGTACGCTTGCAGTCAGTAGCGTGCACACAAAATATAATAAATAAATATATTGAAAAAAAACCACATAAAATATATAGTATAATACACAAGAAAATAACAACCAATTGCACCCAAATGGAAAAAATAATAATAAATATATATAATATAAAAGTAAGTGAAAATGAAAAGAAATCCAGTCCACATATATTAAGGGAAAGATGTTCCTTCCAGATAAGCCGGTTATAGGGAAACCATCAGCATAGGTGCATCAGGAGGTCCAGCATGAGCCCCGCCACATCAGCTCCAGGAAAGGGCAAGAGAACAGAAAGATATCCAAGAATAATCGCCACAGTATTATATAACTAAAAAGAAAATCTACTATATAATTGTCTAAGGGTCACTTCCGTCTGTCTGTCCTTCTGTCACGGTTATTCATTCGCTGATTGGTCTCCGCAGCTGCCTGTCATGGCTGCCGCAACCAATCAGCGACGGGCACAGTCCGGAAGAAAATGGCCGCTCCTAACTCCCCGCAGTCAGAGCCTGTCGCCCACATACTCCCCTCCGGTCACCGCTAACACAGGGTTAATGCCGGCGGTAACGGACCGCGTTATGCCGCAGGTAACGCACTCCGTTACCGCCGCTATTAACCCTGTGTTTCCCCAACTTTTTACTATTGATGCTGCATATGCAGCATCAATAGTAAAACGATCTAATGTTAAAAATAATAATAATAATAATAATAATAATAATAAAAAAACCTTATTCTCACCTTCCGCCGTCGCGTCCTCTCCTCGGCACTGCAAGCGGCAGGTTCCGCTTCTAAAGATGCTATGGGAGAAGGACCTTCCATGACGTCACGGTCATGTGACCGCGACGTCACGGTCATGTGACTGCGACGTCATGGAAGGTCCTGCGCTCATACCAATCCTGGGACCGGACACCGCACACAAGCGCCGGAACTTCGGATGGTGAGTATGTTTCTTTTTTAACCTGTTACATACGTGACTGGGCAATATACTACCTGGCTGGGCAATATACTACGTGTCTGTGCTGTATACTATGTGACTGGGCAATATACTACGTGGCTCTGTGCTGTATACTACGTCGCTGTGCAATATACTACGTGGCTGTGCAATATACTACGTGACTGGGCAATATACTACGTGGCTCTGTGCTGTATATTACGTGGCTGTGCAATATACTACGTGGCTGTGCAATATACTACGTGGCTGGGCAATATACTAAGTGACTGGGCAATATACTACGTGGCTCTGTGCTGTATATTACGTGGCTGTGCAATATACTACGTGACTGGGCAATATACTACGTGACTAGGCAATATACTACGTGGCTGGGCAATATACTACGTCGCTGTGCAATATACTACGTGGCTGGGCAATATACTACGTCGCTGTGCAATATACTACGTGGCTGTGCAATATACTACGTGGCTGGGCAATATACTACGTGACTGGGCAATATACTACGTGGCTCTGTGCTGTATATTACGTGGCTGTGCAATATACTACGTGACTGGGCAATATACTACGTGACTAGGCAATATACTACGTGGCTGGGCAATATACTACGTCGCTGTGCAATATACTACGTGGCTGGGCAATATACTACGTGACTGGGCAATATACTCCGTGGCTCTGTGCTGTATATTACGTGGCTGTGCAATATACTACGTGACTGGGCAATATACTACGTGACTAGGCAATATACTATGTGGCTGGGCAATATACTACGTGGCTGTGCAATATACTACGTGGCTGGGCAATATACTACGTGACTAGACAATATACTATGTGGCTGGGCAATATACTACATTGCTGTGCAATATACTACGTGGCTGGGCAATATACTACATGGCTCTGTGCTGTATATTACGTGGCTGTGCAATATACTACATGACTGGGCAATATACTACGTGACTGGGCAATATACTACGTGGCTGGGCAATATACTATACTATACTATATTCCTCAAGATCAACTACATCAAACCAATTGGTTAGTTATATAGAACAATATAATGGACAGACCAATCTGATGAGACAATACTTGATGGCCTATTCTCCAAGCTGATCCCATCATTTCTCAATATATTGGCAAGAAACCCAGTATGACATTTAGAAGATCTATGAATTTGGGAGATAAATTGGTCAGAAGTCACTATGTTGATGAATCTAGATCTTTCTTATCTGGCTTTAAACCACCTGTAGGCTGTTGGCCTTGTGGAAAATGTGTGGCTTGTCCGAATGTTGTGAAGGCCCAAAATTTCATCAGCTCAGATGGTTTGAACACGTTTAAAATTATGTCTCCTATAACTTGTACCACTAAGGCCAGTGGCGTAACTACAAAGTGAGGGGCCCCGATGCGAACTTTCAAATGGGGCCCCCCCCGCGCCAAAATATTTCCCACCGAAATTCACATTTTCCCTATTCATTTCGCACACTATAGTCGTGTTGCAATGTTGTATAGTCTGACCTAATACTCCCCTGTACTCGCTGAGAAAAATGATTTTATAACTAACATGTCCCTATAGTAATATGTCCTCCCTCGCTCTAATTCCAGGCGCACTCCCGGCGTTTGAAATTTGTGTGCTGTTTCTTCCTGGTATGACGCTGCAGTGCGTCATTTCCAGACCTGTGCAGTGTGGGGGTGTATTCGGTGTACTGGTCGGCTCCGGAGCATGCGCACTGCACATTCTGATGCTGGCGAGTACACGCAATACTCCCCCACAATGCACATGCTGGGCTCTGCCCACAGCCGTGTACAGCCCGTACACACACGGCTTCGCTCCAAGAACCCGTACACACACGGCTCTGCTCCGTACACCTTGTACACACGTGGCTCCGCTCCTTACACCTTGTACACACGTGGCTCTGCTCCGTACACCTTGTACACACGCGGCTCTGCTCCGTACACCTTGTACACACGCGGCTCTGTTCCGTACACCTTGTACACACGCGGCTCTGCTCCGTACACCTTGTACACACGCGGCTCTGCTCCGTACACCTTGTACACACGCGGCTCTGCTCCGTACACTTCGTACACACGTGGCTCCGCTCCATACACCTCATACACACACGCAGCTCCGCCCCATACACCTCACACACACGCTTCTCCGCTCCGTCCACCCCGTCCACACGCGGCTCCGCTCTATACACCTCTTAAACACGCAGCACCACTCCATACATACATGAATCCGCTCACCTCTTTCACCCTCGGATCAGATTTGTAGACCTCGTACACACCTGACTCCGCTCCGTACACCTCGTACACATTGCTCCACTACACACATACACGGCTCCGCTCTGTACACCTTGTACACACACGGCTCTGTTACATAAACATCCCCTCATTCAGCACCATGACAATCAAGCACAGCAGAGTCCTGCATACACTGTGGCCACTGATCATGTGACCCCTGACTCCTCCCCTCCTGTGACCTCATCACAGGTCCTGTGCACATAGAACAGGTAGGTGTGTGTGTGTGTGTGTTCGTGTGTGTGTGTGTGTGTCAGGTGTAAGCAGCTGCTGCCTTCTTCCATCTCTCCAGCTTCAGTCAGTGACAGCCCAGCCGTTCTGCTAGGTCACATGTCCTTCACGGACACGCCCACTCTCCACACACTGCTGAAAGTCTGGGGAAGCTGTGGGCGTGGCCAGCAGAATGCGTGCGTGACTTGTCTCCTAGTCCTTTGTTTCCCCTGCTACTTGTTTGCTGGACTGCGCGGGCCCTGAAAGCACTGCGGGCCCCGTCGCAGTCGCGACCCCTGCGACCGCAGTTGTTACGCCCCTGACTAAGGCGGTAGGATATTATACCACCTGCCCCTGTTCTTTAATTTATGTTGGTCTGACCACCCGACAATTAAAAGTTAGAGTTCGGGAACATGTTCTTGGCATTATTGCCGCTAAGGAAATTGAAGATATATCTACATTGGAGACTCTCCCCAAACATTTTAAAATTCACCACGACTCTGATGCCTCCTTGTTACGGGTTATCTGGATTGATGTCATTAAACCCACCCTTAGGGGTGGTAAGATCAGTACACCCTTGGCCAGATTGGAATCTAAGTGGATTTGGACCCTCAAAACAGTCTCTCCTCTGGGTCTGAATGAAAATTTTAATTTTGCTTCTTTTCTGTGAACCTTTTTATTTTATTTTTTAGTCATTTTTTTACTCAGCCGGTGTCCTTTGCTAAGTTGGTGCCTTTTTTATGCATATATGCCTACATGTATACTGTGTATGCATGTATTATGGATATGGATGCGTACCGTTTTTCTATCTCTTTTATTTTAGAGGTTTTTATGTATAATATGATTTCATACATGTGTTTTAGCTAACATATACGGGCACGCTATATCTTGATCTATATAATGCATGCATACATTTTATTTAGGCACATGTGTTTTAACATAACTTTATATGCAGGATTGTATCTTTTACTTATTTATTTTACATTTTCTTTTTAGTTATATAATACTGTGGCGATTATTCTTGGATATCTTTCTGTTCTCTTGCCCTTTCCTGGAGCTGATGTGGCGGGGCTCATGCTGCACCTCCTGATGCACCTATGTTCATGGTTTCCCTATATCCGGCTTATCTGGAAGGAACATCTTTCCCTTAATATATGTGGACTGGATTTCTTTTCATTTTCACTTACTTTTATATTATATATATTTATTATTATTTTTTCCATTTTTGTGCATTTGGATGTTATATTCTTTTGTATTATACTATATATTTTATGTGGTTTTTTTTCAATATATTTATTTATTATATTTTGTGTGCACGCTACTGACTGGAAGCGTACTATAATCAGCACCTTATTTTATTTTTAGCAGATAATTTCTCTTTTACTCTTCATCACATACATGCACATATTTATATCTTACATGCACTGATTACATATTCCTTCCTCATTTCATATTCTTGCATAGTCTCCTGCACCCATATCCTTCTTGGCTCTACATCAGCTTTTTCTTTTCCTGCATACGCCCATGTCAGTGAGCCGTTGCTGTGCGCGTGTGTTGCCTGTGTCCGAAGACGAGCGCATTTTGTTACCATGGTAGCGGTTCCTTTGCTGCCAGGTCGCGTGACACGGACTCTGCACACTTCCGGGTCCTCCTGGTGGCGCATGCGCCATTTCGCTTCTGTTCCTCTCATCGGCGTTTTTTTCTTGTTTATATATGGACCCTCCGGTTCCTCCTGTACACCACCCCTGATGAAGGATTGTATCCGAAACGCACGTCGGGGTGCGCTGTACTTACTTGGAGGAACGGACCCTAAAAGGTACATATTATATACTAATTTCTTACTTTGAACTTGGCGCTCACCATATGTGCTTTGGGTGCACATAGCACCTATATTTGTGTGAATATTGCCTACTATTTTATAACAGTCTTGGCATATATTTTCTCTGCACTTGTGCACTTTTTTGCAATTTTGTACATATTTTTCTGCACATGGTTACACATATATACAGTATTATGTTTTTTTGCATGCACTGCTGCATGCGTTATTTGCTTGTTCTTTTTTGTACACACATATATGCCCCTGAATGCACTGTTGTACGCATCATGGTTCAAGTGATTGATTATTTCTGCTGATGATTTTTTCTATGAAGTTATTTTTTCCTTTTGTTTATGTCCGTTCCACTTGTGCTATTTATATATACATTTCTATATTTTTATACATATAAAAATTTTTTTTTTAAAAAAAAAAAAAGCACAAATATTGTATTTATCTCCAAGTACAGGCATACTTCTGTAGTGCCACTTTTTTGCCATTAAATTTAATAAAGGTACTGTATTTTACACTTTATTATGCTTCTCTTTTATTTGATTTAAGATCATTGATATATATACATATATATTTTTTCTCTCATTATTATATTTTTATATATTTCTTTTTATATATATATATATATATATATATATATATATATATATATATATATATATATATATACTAGATTGTGGCCCGATTCTAACGCATCGGTTATTCTAGAATATGCATATGTATATGGACAATGATGATTCCAGAATTCGCGGCAGACTGTGTCCGTCGCTGATTGTTCGAGGCAACCTTTATGACATCATCGTTGCCATGGCAACCATTATGACATCTACGTCGATACTGTGCCCGTCGCTGAATCAGAAACGTGAGATGTCTACGTCCTTTATGACATCATCGTCGCTGTGCCCATTGCTGATTGGTCGAGGCCTGGCGGCTAGACTGGTCGAGGCCTGGCGGCTAGACTGTGGCCCGATTCTAACACATCGGGTATTCTAGAATATGCATGTCCCCGTAGTATATGGACAATGATGATTCCAGAATTCGCGGCCGACTGTGCCCGTCGCTGATTGGTCGAGGCAACCTTTATGACATCATCGTCGCCATGGCAACCATTATGACATCATCGTCGCTGTGCCCGTCTCTGATTGATCAGAGGCGCGGGATTTCTACGTCGATACTGTGCCCGTCGCTGATTGGTCGAGGCCTGGCGGCCTCGACCAATCAGAGGCGCGGAATTTCCAGGACAGACAGACAGACTGACAGAAAGACAGACAGACAGACAGAAAGACAGACAGATGGAAAAACCCTTAGTCAATTATATATATAGATGGATCGCCCCCAGACACAGGGCCACACGTTTCGGTACCGGGCCTCTCTGGTTCTGAGGCTGTCACGGTGGCTAGACCCGGTCCGCGACCCTGCTAAGAGGCGTCCAATAAAGGTGGTGCAGTCTGTCAGGGGTTCGTGACGCCACCTGTGGTGTTCGGTCAGGGTGACGGACGCTGCTGTGGGGTCCGCTGGGGTGATGGAATGGCAGCTAGATGGTATACCTTCCCACAGGTGAAGTATGTCCCCAGGGCTTCCCAAATAGGTGGATGGTGATGGTGTGAGGTGCGGGCAATAACGAGGACACAAGGTTGCAGTCTCTTTACCTCTTTACTGAAGACTTCAGGATCCTCAATCCAGAGCACGTTTAACAGGGCTATCAGAGACAGGCCGGTCTGATGGGCACTTCCAGAGTTTCCCTCGCAGATGGAAATCGTTGCCCACCACTAGCGCCTGTGTGTTGTAGTTCTACCCTGCTGAGCATTCGGAATAGTCCTCACAACTGCTGTTCTCGTTCGTTCGTTTTCTACAGCTCTCTCTCTCTCGTTAGTTCCAGATGTTGCTAGTTTCTCGTCCCCCAGTATGTTTTGGCTAGGACGCACCCGTATGACGGGAAGGCTTGGAGGTCTTCCGGGACCCTAGAGACGCCCCTCTCCCAAGGAAATTTAAGGTAGACAGCCAACCTATAATTAACTGTCCTGCGGAGTTCGAAGTAAGGCCTAGAGTCAGTTACTCCCGCGGTGTTCCGGCCACCGGCTACGCGCCTCAGTAGGATGTTGCCTCGGTCTCACGGCACGACTCCTACTGGTACTCCTTTTTGCTAGATCTTGTTTACACTGTTCCACAATATCCTTCCCTTCTTGTCTCTTTCTTAGGATGCCGCCGCAGGAGGTGCAGGCGTGGCTCCGTAACGTTCTATTCTGTTCGCTAGGCACCTGCCAGGTTCCCATGCCTGACAGGGACCCCCCTGTGTCTTCTCCCTGCAACACCCCCTGCCACGGGATGTTGCCTGAATCCAACCCAGTCAGCTTCTGACTAACTTCCTCCCTAGCCCCTAGTTTTACCAGTGTCAGGAGTGGCCCAATAAATAAAGCCTTTTTCTCCCCCTAGTGGCCGGAGTGTGAAATGTAATGTGGTCTGGTGATACCTGGTCAGGAGAATTCCTTCAGTGCCATCAGACGTACCATCACTCCCCTTAGTGGCAGAGTGTCATACTGCAACGACCAGATCTCTGGGGCGCTGCACTCCCCCCCGGTTAAATCCAGTACTCCTGGACTGGGAAGAAGAACAACAATACATAGCAGCAAAAGACATACAAAATTTTTGAAATGCTAAAACAAGTAAATAGAAAAGGTGCTTCCCTTTATGGGAGGTAAGGACACTTGAACGCTACAAACAAAACAAGGTTAAATATTTTTAAATAACATTTTTGACTATAAATAACTCTCAGTACCCAGCCGGGTATTCTACTAAGTGCAAACTCTGATTTAACTTTTCCTTTAAGGGCGTATAAGCTGAACCCACTAAAGGCCTACTATAAAATACTATAACAACAATTCAACTTTCTTTCCGTTCCAACTTCACCAATGCAGGACCGCCTAGCTCCTTGGCTGGGCCTACTGTCATTGTGCCGACCATCTTTCTACAGTTCTCAGGAGGACTCTCTAACCCCTACGGAATAACCCTAAATGGGTTTAAGGCAGCAAAAACAGGAAACCGTTAACTATTTACATTTGTTGGGGTTTCGAGGTTTAGTGCTGTAACTTAGGGGGTAGCCCAGCTGGATACTGGCAGCTACCAGGTGCCACATAAGGGGCTCCCTCACTCCAGATGGGGGCCTTGCGCTGTGGCGTTGTCATCTCTGTTTGCAGTATCTCGCTTTCAGGCAGGGCCTTGCTTTCTGGCTTCGGAGCGCTGGAACTTCTTTCTCGCTCCGGACCACACAAGGCTGCCGACAGACGTCTGGTGAGGCCCCCGATGACGGTCTCCTTCCACCCAGCCTCAGTGCTCAGCTGCGTCCACCGGAGTTGATCGCTGACCTCGTCGACTCCGGCCTGCAGGAAGTCGGGGCCAACAGGTGACGCCTGGCCGCGGTATCTCTCTAGGTAGCTGGGGGAGTCCTCTGCTCCGACCCCACGCTCCGATCCCGGTCGGCTGGCCATGGCGTCTCCCACGTGGTTCACTTCTTCTCCCTCCTTGTCCTTTTCCCGCTCTCTCCTTCGTAGGCGGTTTCGTTTTCTTTGTCTCCGTCCTCCACTGAGGATCAGGAGGCGGATCTCGGCTGCTGACGGACACGTCCTCAAAGTACAGAAATATTTAGACTGGGCGGCCATTACTTTTCGCGCTCTTCAGCTTGCTCATGCCCACTTCCACGCCCTTCTTCTTCTCCTGCGCTCCTCGTGGCGCGGTAATGGCGGTGGTTTTGGCGGGAATCTTGCGGCAGATAGCAATACACAGTCTTTGCAATAAATCACAGTCCAAACACGTTTCAATCACAGTTCCAAGGCACACATGACCCTATTCCTCAGGCTTAAGTACGATCCTGTTCGTGACGCCAAGTTGGATCGCCCCCAGACACAGGACCACGCGTTCCGGTACCGGGCCTCTCTGGTTCGGTGCTGAGGCTGTCACGGTGGCTAGACCTGGTCCGCGACCCTGCTAAGGGGCGTCCAATAAAGGTGGTGCAGTCTGTCAGGGGTTCGTGACGCCACCTGTGGTGTTCGGTCAGTGTGACCGACGCTGCTGTGGGGTCCGCTGGGGTGATGGAATGGCAGCTAGATGGTATACCTTCCCACAGGTGAAGTATGTCCCCAGGGCTTCCCAAATAGGTGGATGGTGATGGTGTGAGGTGCGGGCAATAACGAGGACACAAGGTTGCAGTCTCTTTACCTCTTTACTGAAGACTTCAGGATCCTCAATCCAGAGCACGTTTAACAGGGCTATCAGAGACAGGCCGGTCTGATGGGCACTTCCAGAGTTTCCCTCGCAGATAGAAATCGTTGCCCACCACTAGCGTCTGTGTGTTGTAGTTCTACCCTGCTGAGCATTCGGAATAGTCCTCACAACTGCTGTTCTCGTTCGTTCGTTTTCTACAGCTCTCTCTCTCTCGTTAGTTCCAGATGTTGCTAGTTTCTCGTCCCCCAGTATGTTTTGGCTAGGACGCACCCGTATGACGGGAAGGCTTGGAGGTCTTCCGGGACCCTAGAGACGCCCCTCTCCCAATGTTGCCCCCTATGTCTTCTTAGGAAATTTAAGTTAGACAGCCAACCTATAATTAACTGTCCTGCGGAGTTCGAAGTAAGGCCTAGAGTCAGTTACTCCCGCGGTGTTCCGGCCACCGGCTACGCGCCTCAGTAGGATGTTGCCTCGGTCTCACAGCACGACTCCTACTGGTACTCCTTTTTCCTAGATTTCGTTTACACTGTTCCACAATATCCTTCCCTTCTTGTCTCTTTCTTAAGATGCTGCCGCAGGAGGTGCGGCTCCGTAACGTTCTGTTCTGTTCGCTAGGCACCTGCCAGGTTCCCACGCCTGACAGGGACCCCCCTGTGTCTTCTCCCTGCAACACCCCCGCCACGGGATGTTGCCTGAATCCAACCCAGTCAGCTTCTGACTAACTTCCTCCCCTAGTTTTACCAGTGTGAGGAGTGGCCCAATAAATAAAGCCTTTTTCTCCCCCTAGTGGCCGGAGTGTGAAGTGTAATGTGTTCTGGTGATACCTGGTCAGGAGAATTCCTTCAGTGCCATCAGACGTACCATCACTCCCCTTAGTGGCAGAGTGTCATACTGCAACGACCAGATCTCTGGGGCACTGCATATACCGTATATACTCGAGTATAAGCCGAGATTTTCAGCCCATTTTTTTGGGCTGAAAGTCCCCCTCTCGGCTTATACTCGAGTCATATACCCGGGTGTCAGCAGGGGAGGGGGAGCGGGGGCTGTGTAGTTATACTTACCTGCTCCCAGCGCGGTCCCTGCAGTCCCTGGCTTCTCCGGCGCTGCAGATTCTTCCTGCACTGAGCGGTCACATGGCACCGCTCATTACAGAAATGAATAGGCAGCTCCACCCCCATAGGGGAGGAGCCGCATATTCATTGCTGTAAATGATCGGTGCAATGTGACCGCTCAATTACAGGAAGAAGCTGCAGCGCCGGAGAGGCCAGGGACTGCAGGGACCGCGCCGCAGCGCTATAATTACCTGCTCCTCGCTCCGGTGCGGCTCCCTCTCCAGCGTCCTCTAGCAGTGACGCTCAGGTTAGAGGGCGCTGTGACGTAGTCAGTGCGCGCCCTCTGCTGAGCGTCAGTGCTGGAGACGGAGCCGCAGAGGAGCAGGTAATTATTGAAAGCGCCGGCGTCCTGAGAAGAGAGGTGAGTATGTGATTTTTTTTTTTTTCTTATGGCAGCACCAGCAGCATTCTAAGGAGCACCTATGGGGCCATAAAGGTGCAGAGCATATAAGGGGCACAGCATTATAAGGAGCACCTATGGGGCCATAAAGGTGCAGAGCATATAAGGGGCACAGCATTATAAGGAGCACCTATGGGGCCATAAAGGTGCAGAGCATATATGGGGCACAGCATTATAAGGAGCACCTATGGGGCCATAAAGGTGCAGAGCATATAAGGGGCACAGCATTCTAAGGAGCACCAATGGGGTCATAAAGGTGCAGAGCATATAAGGGGCACAGCATTATAAGGAGCACCTATGGGGCCATAAAGGTGCAGAGCATATATGGGGCACAGCATTATAAGGAGCACCTATGGGGCCATAAAGGTGCAGAGCATATATGGGGCACAGCATTATAAGGAGCACCTATGGGGCCATAAAGGTGCAGAGCATATATGGGGCACAGCATTATAAGGAGCACCTATGGGGCCATAAAGGTGCAGAGCATATATGGGGCACAGCATTATAAGGAGCACCTATGGGGCCATAATCAAAGGTGCAGAGCATATATGGCACAGCATTATAAGGAGCATCTATGGGGCCATAATCAACGGTGCAGAGCATTCTATATAGCACAGTTGTATATGGAGCATCTATGGGGCAATAATGAACGGTATGGAGCATCTATTTTTATTTTTGAAATTCACCGGTAAATGCTGCATTTTCTATATGCTTATACTCGAGTATATACGGTATATATATTTTATCTCAATATACAGGGTTCTTTGTTGTTGTTTTTTTAGTTCTCCAAATGGTCTGCCATTCATGATTTGTAGCGGCTTTCTTTAACTTTTATATATTTTTATTATAATTGGTATCTCCACTGTATGTAGTTAATAATTGGACTGCTACCGTTTCATTGTAATTAACCACCAGTAAACCAGGTAAAGACGTTACAACTCTGTGTCCTCCATTTATTTGCCGGCACCCACCATGCCTGCCAACACACAGCGGGAGTCCTGGGGACCCCGCTTCACCTGTGGGAAGTGTCACCATCTTTGCTGCACTAACATCACCCCAGAGGACCCCTTTTAGCAGCGTCAGTCCCCACTGACCGAGAACCACAGGTGGCGTTACGAACACAAACTTTAATACAAACAAATCCCCTTAAAAGATTTTTCCCCTTTAATTGGGCACTCAGGGCCACGGACCGGGTCGCAGCCATGACATCCCCTTTAAGTGCGACTGGACCCAGTACCGAGTATCCCCATCGCCCTGGTGGGCGACTCACTGGTATATCCCATTTCCAGTCTTTGATGCAAGCTTAGAAGCTAAGCCTGCATCATTGCTGGCAGATGATGGCTGTGTTACCTAGTGAATATCTGCTGCTTAAAATACAATACCGTTCTTTATACTGGCTGGTGGAAGAGTAAGCAGGTCACCAAATGTAACAGCTAAGGCACCAGGTAGAAACAACAATTTACTTATTGGACTAACAATGTGAAACAGAAACAGAGATACTGAAAATTACATCACAAAAGGACAATATTTACAGAGTATTTGACAAGCAATTACGGTATATAACAGAGGTAAAGAAAATAGTATACAATAAGAAACTCCGGGATCAGCTCCAAGTCTACAGTCAAATATTGTTCTAGTGGGAGGGGGTAAGCTCATTATTTGGCAAGAACAGTCTAGAGGTTTTTGTGACTCACTGGGCCTTGACAAAGGCCGCTGCTTCATCTAACTAGCGGCATGTTTTTCTTAGGCTACGTTCACATTAGTGTTTTGCGCGGCTGCGTCGGGCGCAGCCGCGGCGACGCATGCGTCATGCGCCCCTATATTTAACATGGGGGGCGCATGGACATGCGTTGTGCTTCGTTTTGCGACGCATGCGGTTTTTTTGCCGCAAGCGTAGGGCGCAGAGGACGCAGCAAGTTGCATTTTTTTTGCGTCCAAAATTCGACTAAAGAGGACGCATGCGTCGCAAAATGCTGCATTTTAGCGTGCGTTTTGTTGCGTTTTTGTTTGCGTTGTGCGTTGCGTCTCCGACGCAACATCGCACAACGCAAATGTGAACGTAGCCTTACAAAGTCTATCAATGCTCTCTGGTCCGCTCTAGCATCAGCTGAACCACATGCGCACACCAGATACTGTAAGTATGTGCTGGAAGTGACAGCCCGTCTCACATGTCCCTTCAATAACTGGCCGAGGCTGGAGTCTTTGGCCAAGTATTCCCTTGATCTCTTTGGTGCCTGACCGCTGACTAGTGTCTCTTTTGGTCCGTATCGGTGCCGGCTGGTCCTCGACTGTTAATCGGCATTGTCTAGGTCGGGAACCTTGACCAGCGTCGTTCGTTTGAACCTTGGCCAGTATAGCTCTGGTCTTCAATGATCATCATCATCTAGATCTGGGCCTGGCTGGTAATCGCGGCTGCAACCTTCTATCTCGGCTACTGGAGCTGCAGTGACAGCGTTTGCCACCTCTCTTCTTG